>NW_013531726.1:5914657-6006318 GCF_000836235.2 Papilio xuthus | reverse complement strand
TGGATGAGGGTGGGGGTGGGGGTGGGGGTGAGGATGTGGATGCTGGTGCGGGTGTGGGTGCGGGTGCGGATGGGTATGCGCGTGCGCAGCCGGCAGTAGCGCACGCTGAGCCGGCGCGCCCGGAGCTGGCGCGTGCGACAGTCCCAGGGCCGCCGCCTGCGCGCTGCTCAACCCCATACCATCCTCTATCGCTGGGTTACCTGGTGCAATCATTAAATTTATCTATCAAGATGTCAATCTAATCAATATCAGTCTTTATTTTTTACTAAGTTCAGAGAGTAAGTAACATAATATCTTAAATATGTTTCCGTGATTAGCCTTAAGTAATGTCAATACCTCTGGGCAACATGACGGAGTGGGGGTAGTCGAGCAGTAGCTGGACCACGGCGGTGTGCCCGCCCTTGGCGGCCTCGATGAGCGTGGTGGAGTTGTCCTTGAGTTTGCGGAAGGGGTCGGCATCGCACGCCAGCAGGAACTTCACCACGTCCGCGTGCCCGCCTGCGCACGCTAGCGAGAGCGGCGTGTGATCACCGTTCGCCGTCATGCGGTTCACGTCCGCACCCTATACACAAATACAACTCTGTTAGTAACGGTATAGTTTTAACTACATTGAATGTTAATTATCTATAAAGCTTCCTCATTTTCATGCGAAATTAGAATATTTTTGATATTGGAGACCAGCACTCAGTTGGAAGATGACATCACCTTGCCGACGAGGAACTGTACGGTGCAGACGTGTCCAGCGCGACAGGCCTTCATGAGCGGCGTGCGTCCGCCCTCGCTCTCGTGCTCGAGCTCTGCACCGGCGCGCAGCAGCACGTCTGCTACGTCCGTGTGTCCGTTCTCGCAGGCGTACGTGAGCGCCGTGTCGCCCGTCTGAGTCTGCGCGTGCACATCGGCGCCCGCGTTCAGCAAGTACCTGAACACAACACAATCCACTTTGCCAACTTCTGTACGAATCGAATTCATCAATATCTAAGTAACAACTTGTGTAATGCTATCAAGCGTTACTACTGTTAAGAACAAATATAATTTTTAATTGTTGGTTTTTCATTCCAGTAAAGATTTGTAACATAAATCATAAACATAGTTAAAAAATATGGCACAAATAAAATAAATTTCAATAAATTCTTTAATAATAATATACAACATAACTGACCTCACGAGCTCAAGGTGCCCTTCCTGCGAGGCTTCCATGAGCGGCGTGGAGGCGCCGAGCTCTGCATCAGCGCCCGCCTTGATAAGGAAATCAGCCACCTCGAGGAAGCCACCACAGCAGGCCAGCGTCAGCGCCGTCTCCTGCGTCTCGTCCGTTTGCGCGTTGATCGCCGCGCCCTGACCCAGCAGCAGCGCCACCATCTCCTCGTGACCTGGGGTGACAAGCGCCATTTACATTGATTTAATACCAAGTAAATGCTATTAGAATCGCACTTATACTATAACAATGTCCAGGAAGCAATTCACAGACTAATTAACTCAACCATCGCCAGGAAATAAACTTTTATAACATTGTGAGAGCGGCGTAATTAATTGAATAGGATAGGTTGAGGTATACATTTGGTCTTTACAAAAATAGCAAACAATGTAGTACCGTACCTTCCCTGGCGGCCTCCATGAGGGGGGTATAGCCCTCGTCGTTGACCTCCTCGATGTTAGCGCCGCGCTCCAGCAGCAGCATGGCCAGCTCAACGTGCCCGCCGCACGCCGCCAGCGTCAGGGGCGATTCGAAGCTGTCAGTCGGCATGTTCACCTGACACATATTCCACGTTTGGTTATTGTCGTATTGAAACAGAGAATGGGTAGGGAAGGATTGGTGAGATGAAATAATCTGTTACCTGTGCGCCGGAGTCGAGCAGGAGGCGTGCGACCTCTACGTGTCCGTCCATGCTGGCCTCCATGAGGGCGGTGTGCATCTCATCGGTCTTGTGCTCGCGGTCCGCGCCGGCCGCCAGCAGGAAGCGCACCATGTCGAGGTGGCCCTTGTAGCAGGCCAGCGTCAGCGCCGACTCCTTGAACTCGTTCGAGTGCGTGTTGATGCCCGCACCGTGCTCCAGGAGGATCTTAGCCACGCCCACGTGTCCGGCAGACGCCGCCTACGTATACAAAATACCTACTAATATCGACCATATTTTATACTTTTTTATCTTGTCAAACAGGTTGCAAGCGACTCTCTTTTTGGCGATCACAGATAGAACACAATGTCGAATGTGTACTAACACCTACGACACTTAATTACGTAAATCGAATAGCGACTAATATCATCAGGGTGTTAGTTGTAGATGCAATATATTGTGTTCACCTCCATGAGCGGTGTATGTCCGTTCTCGTTGTGGTCTTCAACATTGGCGCCGTTGTCGAGCAGCGCGCGCACGCAGTCCTCGTGGCCGCCGGCGCAGGCGTACATGAGCGGCGTGTTGCCGGACCCCGACACCGCGTTCACATCCGCGCCGTGCGCCACCAGCAGCCGCACTATGTCCACGTGACCCGCGCTCGCCGCCTCCATCAGGGGCGTGCAATCACCCTACAAACAAACAAACAAACAAACAAAACATTTAAATAACTATTTAATCAAGCATACCGAGTAATAACAACAGGATACTACAAAAAAAAACAATAAAAGTAGAATTAAATACGTCAAAGGTACGGTTTTATTGAGATGCCAATATCCTTTCGAGAAGGAGAGGATTAAATTCGAAAACTCGACACAAAAATAAAAGATACCGACGGCTATTTTTATTTCTGTTAAACACAATTTATAGGAAACATTATTTGACATTTGCAGTAATTCATTAACATGATTCACAGATTTATCAGAATTGTAAGCTTTTAGTATGAAGTCAACTAATAATATGACATTCGTATGCATTGTTTGTTTACGCACTATAAGTCTCGAATACCCTGACTTTCCTCTTATCTGAATAAATTAAAAGATAAATATAAAAAACTGCAACAATAAAGCGTTATACACTTACCTATTTGTTTAAACAAAAACCACAAGTTACAGATAATCATTGAAACATAAAAGAAAACTCCACAAAACAACTTTATAAATATTAAATACACCTCACGCACAACAATCATACGACGTAATATTGCTCAGTTTTTTTTACACAACACAACAATATCTTGTATATAACTTAATTACATCTGAACTTCAAATAGGTTTAAAAAAGTGACAACTCACTCGTTTTCGTCGCATTCCTTTCAATATTCTCCTCATTCTCATGTTTATTTACTTATCACTTTCTGACGATACTACTTAAGTATCTTACTTTATTACCAACAATTATTTGCAATTACCTCTCAATCCCATACAACTATTTTCTACAATTACCTTGTGTACATTATTTGACGTAGGTATTCATTATTGTATTTATATTAAAATCAATAGAACCAAACTAGAAAATATTACATTTCACTATTTCGAATGGTAATATACATCTCAAAAGTTATCTGTTAACCTGACAAAATTCTTTTATGAATCTTGGCAGTGTAAACTCACACGTAAAAAGTGAACGAATGTAAACAATGCCTTAGAATTCGAATTTGTGGACAATTCATCGACGTGTTTATTGATTCTTATCTGATATGAAAAATCAAAATATATTTCCTCATCACAATAGATTAAGGATAACGTACAAATATTTATAAAGTTGCATTATTCTGCGTCAGAATAATACATACAACTGCTGACCTATTTTTCAAATGGGTAGGAATGGGTAGGGAGGTGTACAGATAAAAATAAAGGCCAACACCTGTGTCAATTATCACGTTAATCCGACACGCAAAATCAGATGAATCAGGTTCAAGTGTTGCATAACAATCTCTTATATAATTGTAATACATTTGTATTACTATTTCATATGATTAATCGAACGTTTAAATGTGATTCGTCGATATCATATTTATGAAAGAAAAAAAAATTATATCTATGTAATCCACCTGACGTCTTTATTGCAAAACGCATCCGTTCCTACTTCATCCAAGTTGGGCTTACAAAATAAACGTGTGTGTACACTGAATTTACCTCTGAACAATTCGTAACAAACTTTGTGACAGACAAACGAAATGCTAATATTCACCATAACAAACAACTAAGTTGCTGATGTCCATGGGTGTCGATCACCTCGGTGTTACCGCACTCGTTTCCACCTTCTCTTGTATAAAAAAAGTTAAATTACGATATTAGGGTAATGTTGCAACCTAATGACATACCTTGATGCCGCGGTCTTCGACGCTGGCGTGCATAGCGAGCAACACCTGAGCCAGCTCATAGTAGCCCGCTGAGCAGGCGAGGGAAAGGAGGGATTCGCCTTCCTCCGTGGTCTCATGAACGGACCGGCCTTCGGTGAGCAGCTTGCGCACGGTGCCCACGTCGCCATCGGAGCACGCCTCCGCCAGCGAAGGTGCGCCGTCCGCGCCCACGCCTACCCCCGTCACCACCACGCCGCCGTTCAGATTCAGCGCGCATTGTGTACTGTGGACGAATAAGGAGCTTATACTTACACGTTTTACATGAAATACTAAACAGTACCGAGATCAGTACATCAGATAAGATCAAAGCTTCAACAATCACAGGTCGGACGCGCCTCGATCAGTACGAGCTGGGAGGTGCTCGACCGAGAACGTACCGAGAGGCATCGTCGACTCAATCTCGGATTATCATCATATTAAAAATACGCATATAAAATTATAAATCTACTATTACAATGATAATAAAACAAAAGTTAACACAAGTAGTAAATCAAATAATAGATACACATAAAAGTACAAAATAGAAGATGGGAGACGGACATAGTATTTATAAACGTCTTCATGGCTTATCGACATAACATTTCTACGCAAGACGTATTTAAATGACTACGTTAAGTTTTATAAAGGATATATAGCTAAAAAAATTTTGCGACCTTCCCGATACTATATAATTTTCATTCATTATAAAGCAGTATATTTTATAAAGATGGATCTGTTTACGTCATTTCTTCCACTGCTTGCCGATTCGTTGCAACAGTTCCTTTTATTCGTGAAATGGAATAAAATTACTTAATGGAGAAATATGTCGAGGTCGAATATCTATAAATAAACCATTGACACGATTATTGTTCATGTTTTTATTTTACCTCTTTTGTTTAATACAAGGTTAATATATACATACATAGATACAAATAGAGTTTCATTGATAATCAATCTTAAATTATACTATCTATCTATCTACTCAGCCATGAGACGCCCACTGCAGGCCTCCCCCAAAGATCGCCACGCCAAATTATACTAATGTTAGTTGAATCCTTAATTGATTGCATTATGTTAGACACTACGCACTACAAGTTTTGTCTAGGTTTCTTCACAACAACATTTTGCTAAACAAGTTTTAAAATTTTCTTTATAATTCTTTGACATGTATTTGATATATTGCTGTATTTTACTTCTCAAATTACCTCATAATTAAAAAAAGTGTTATAATTTCACTCGACAGCGCTGTTCGTCGAAGACAAGTTATGAAACCTTGCGTCTACGTTTACCGTATGTTTTCACTGGCGAAACAGATATCCAAAAACATATAGTACTTTCTTACATTTTTTTAACAAATAGAGATGTTTGAGAAGATTGAAGACCAATGCTTTTGTAGAATTGTTTCGATAGTTGCGAAACAAGTTTATAATAGGTATTAAATCTATTTTCCTAAGAAAAAGGTTGTTTGTGGCACTTTAAAAAACATAACGTTACGTATCAAAGGTGACCCAAAACAATGCAGTCGTTTATTTGTTAGTAATGCATTAAAGTCAACTGCGACACACTCGGGGGCCAGATAGCCCGCACTTATTTATACAAATTACGCGGCAATCGATATATTTATCGACAAACATACCCATATATATTATTATTAAGAAGAAAGATTTGTATGTTTGTATGTAACTACTGCTCTCAATTTTTTTTACCATGAATAAGCTACTATCACTTAGTAACAATGATATATTTTTACTGGAAATTATTTTTCTTTAATATTTATGAACAAAGAGTTTATGAAATGGGAGACGATTTTGAGGAGATTCCTTGCAGGAATGAAGCATCGACGCAAAGAAAGAAAGAGGACAGAGACAGAAAGAGAGAATAAGTGTGTGAGAGAAAGAGAGAGAAGAACGAATGAAATAATTAAGCTCTAATCAAAAGATTAGCCAATCAAAAACAACCGCTTGTACTAAAGGGATATACGTGTTAACATTTGAACAACCGAGAGTTACATTATCTGCAATGTTTTTTTGTCGCGTGACGTCATATGTTGTGATGTACAAGGGTCCTGTGGAAAGTTCCAGATGTTTCCGATGCTAAATTGCGTACAACAACAGCAGATATTACTAGTATATTATAGTGTTTGTCTATTTCAATTTCCACTATAAATAGGTTTAATTATAATTAAACTTAATTATTGTTGGTTTCTGAGATTAAAATCTATGTATAAAACATATAGTCATCTCTGTCATTGCCTTTGACAAAACAGAGATAGGGATATGTTTTTACGGGGATTTTGGAGTCAGAAACTTAGTTTATTAAATTATTTCGATTCAAATAAGCTTTTTAGTTAAAATTACTTTGTTTCGGATTTCTTGTAGGCATTTTTATTAGTATCAGTATAATTTGAACGAAATCACGTAGCGTTTGTTAATCCGTTGCTACCGTGGAAACTGTAGTCATTACCCGGAGATGTTATCCATGGGAGAGAAACCGGTTTAGCAATCAACTGAAGGACTGTTTGTGTTGTGCAACATGCACTCTTTCTGTGTGATCGTTCATTTAAGGACATATTTACTAACTTACATTAATTAGTTAACGTGACTTATTGCTGAAAATTAACTGACAATTAATATGAAACTTATGAATTTTACTAATACAAAATGCTGCCAATCACTAAAGTCATTGAACGGTCAAGGACATTTCCTATATCTTACGGATAAATGTATTTTAACCCTAACAATGCAATTTCTAGTGGCTGTGGGCAGGGAATTTAATTCTTTGCCTGTACAGCTTCCTCCAACCGTTGTGCATGTGTGTGTTACTTACGGTTTATCCTGGTGGTGGTGACGGTGGTGCGCGGGGGGCTGGTCGCTGCGCATGCGCGTCAGCGCGGCCGCCGCCTCGTCCAGCGCGCAAGACACAGACGACGTCAGCCGCCGCAGCACCTCGGGATCCGCGAGGTGTTTGCCCTCGCCCGACAACTTGCCGATGCCTGTGCAACAAAAACCACATTTAAGAGAAAAACACTAACGAACAATTACCTCTCATGCGAGCATCTCTTTCTCTCTCAAGACTTTCTTCTTCGGTAGATGATTTGGTTCAGTTTTATTTAAACTGATGGGCTAAAAGGACTAATAAATACGACTATTAATACATGAGTTACATAGATTTACTTATTTTAAATCTCCTGTCACAGTCTCAGTGACCAATATCAAGATGCCTATGTTTTAGTGTTTCAACTCCTTTTAAAATTATTTTTCTTTTAACTATATCCAAAGTTTTGTCATCAATCTTTCTGAATTGGTGTCATCAGTTTTCCGCATCCATTTCACGTATAAATTAATAGTCAAACAATAATAGTCTAGGAAATTAATATTCAAGAATAGTAAATCACCTTTACAGACCGTGTACGAATTTAATTGTTAAACGTGAAGAGACTACTTAGTATAATTGCCTTGATTGTAATATATTCTAAACCTAAAACATTTTAGCTTAATCCTAAATATATAAAAAATCTGAACCTACTATAACAACTTTTCATGTATGTCTAGTTTCTATATAAATATTTCTTTAGATAGCTTGAGAGAATACAAAACTCAAGTAAAATGTTCATCTAACCGTGGGTTTTCACTACGGAAACACTTACCGTTGACTTCCGAGACCACAATCTGTGTATAACCCATCATCCCTGTTATTTTTGACAAAACAAAGATTATTAAGTTTTAAACGGAAATTTTAGTCTCAGAAACCCACAGTTAGAAAAACATTAACCATCTCATTTGCTACAGTCAGATGTAAGAATATATTTTTGTACATTTGTTTCGGTAACATCTAAGTGTAGAAGGTGCGGAACATTGCCCTCGTGTAACCTCGACAATCGTTACTATCGATAGGATCGCGTTGCCTTTCAAAGTCACAATCATTTACTTTTATATAAAACTAGCAAAGCTGTATGCACCAAGTGAACTTTTACATTACGAAAATACATAATTTTTAACCTTAAAATATCACCCAAAATTTAAAATGAAATTTGCACGCCCTAATGCGTAAATTCTGAGAACTTATCAACTTATTACGTGGACATTTTAAAATGATAATATAATTAATAATTCTGGCCGCATTGCGGATATTTCCTTGTAAATGTAGACATACTCTTACCCATGAATCAATATTGAAGCAGAACTTCTAATATTAATCAATTAATTAGAACTCAATGCTAACTTTTACATGCAAACATACTCTTTGGAAAGGTAAATTTCCCGAAACATTGTTAGTAGTGATTGCCATCTCTATCTAATACCATTAAATTAGAAAATATATAAGTTTTATTAAAACAATTGTTTGCAGAGAAGTACGTCTCTAATCTATACAAAGACATTCTGAAGGCTGAGTATACACCTGCGGTGTTAGACAAAGTGCATTCACTACGAAACGATTTCATAACGAACTTCAAAAATGTATAGCACTGAAAATAACTTTAGATAAGTCACGTGACTATCGAGTGTCAGTTCTATACATTTTTGAAGTTCGTTATGGAATCGCTTCGGAGCGAATGCGCTTTGTCTACCCCGATGTGTGGTACGAACTCGGTCAAATTGTTCACCAGAGCTGCAATCGTCCATAGAGCATAAGCTCACTGCATTCGAATGCCTCGCTATGCAAACTACAAACAAAAAAATTGTTGATTTTTCGAATGAATAGGAAAAAGGCAACAGTATTAAATATTCCATTAGTAGATTTTATAAATGAGTCAGTTCTAAATTATAACTAGAAAAAGAAAAGCTGTAATTAGACCAAAGGGTGTCTATATACTATGTGCAGATGCTTGGTAACCTCAATACCGAGAAGCATTCTTTTGTTAAATAAAACTTCAAGAATAGTCTGGAACAAAAAGAACCCTCAACAGTTTCTGTTCAGATGTTCTGTAAGTATATTGAACAATCATATATTACTTTATGTTTTTATCGATTCGTCAAAATGTACAGTTTGAAAAAAGACCATCAAAACTCGTGTTACCCTCTTCAAACGTGTAGGGCTTCTTCGGTCAATGGCGGCTATAGGAAGGCTTTCGAAACCGGCTCGTCGAATTTAAGCGAAGTAAAAAAAGTTAACTTCGAAATGAATTTACGAAATACTCTTTATATGTATTTCTCTTCATCGTAAGTTTAATCGAACTCTACGTTTCGTATTGGTGTTTAGACTTTTAGTCCTATTTTTTAAATCCAGCCGTACATACATATATTTTGTATTTTTTAAAGTAAAATATTAGCAGATTTTTGTTAATTTACTTATATTTCTTGTACCATTACAACTAAGTATATGCTTTTGTTTGGACATGTATTTATAACGACAATAATCGAATGGCAGGATTCGATCCCCGACCTCGTGATCGGAAATCAGTACAAGTAACTTTAGGCTGTTCACGAGATTACATACATACTATTTGCCGCTCGCGACTCAGTTGGGAATTGAACAAAACATAATAAGTACCCTATGTGTTCTTCTAGATTATGTTCTACATGTGTGCCAAATTTCATCAAAATCCGTTCAGCTGTTCCGCAGATACCTTCAAACAAACATTCATCCATCCAAACATTGGCATTTGTAAAATTAGTAAGAAGTAAGATTAAGTCAGTACAGCTATTGTTTCATCGATTTGTTGTTGATTCGTCTTTCTATCTTTGACTGTGTCAGGGCTGTTTAAAATGGTACGACTTTAGCGAACCCGCGCTTGACCTCTTTCCGTCTGCCCTTACCGGGTGTTCATACTACTGGGTTTCCCGAACGATATTTATAGTGGCCAGACGTTGTAATATATATATATAGTAAGACAACGTTATGTGGCCCGATGAGAGAGACACTGGCATCTGGCAGAAAATATTAAACCTACTTAGACGCTACACCTCATTTGTACAGTTGGTGCTTACTATCAAATAATACAACTATTAAATATTCCTATTCAATATATAAAAATTAGTAAGTAAAGGTTACTTTCATTACGTATAATTTGAAATCTATATTGGACTTATACCAACAATAAAAATAATAACGGAGACTAGACCGCTAAAGACCATCGCAGACATCTAAGATATCTTTATATAGTATAGTATGGACATCGACGTGCATAAATGAACTCTAAAAATTATACTATTTCCGTTCGGACGTAAGAACTTTTTAACGGTATCTTGCACGTATAACTTTCGAACCAAAGTACATGTCCAGTCTACAACGATTATATTTATTACTAGAAGTCGCCCTCGAATTAGTCAGCACAGAATTTTAAAAAAAAGTAGCCTATAGCCCTGCCTTAATTGGTCCTGCCGTTCCGGAAATTACTCGGATGCATTTGTTCTCAATATTATTGTGTTGTATTCAGGTTAAATGAGGATATTCTTTTAAACGTGAATGCCGGTGCGCAAGTGCGTCCGCGCATGTCATTCGCAGTTTTATTTTTAAATCTGCAACGTTCGATATAGAAATGTGCAATTTATATGAGATTTATTAAGGTTATTGCCATTGGGAAAAAAACAATCCAAATTATTTGTGTACTTATCAAACGATCATTTCAACGTATGTATAAACGGAGATATTTCTTTACGCGCTCTCGGCAATTGATGAGTCAGTTTTCCCTCGCGGCTGCCAGCAGAATTGCCCCGAACACGTGGTCCAAGCTCGCTACTATTTTCATACATTTTTTTTTATTGAAACGCTGTCCAGTTTTAGATATTTATTACGGAAAACAACTTACAAAAATAAAAAGATTCCACAACGGTTGCAAATATAACCTAAAACCAACACTTAATTTAAATTATCAAACCTTTTTATATAACTTTTCTTATAAAGAAGGAGCAATTCAAAATGGCGGTAATAGCAGTTCATATTTTTAAATTTAGAACGCACCTGTAATAAATAACGGTTGGTAACCTATGGCGCGCGAGCTTATATAAGGTTGAACGGAATATTTCAGTGGACAATACGCTCGCCATTGAAACCTATAATTATTCAATACTCCAGATTAATATAGACTACAATTACGTTGGCACAAAAAATGAACATTGTAAACACATTTTAACGTGAGATTGGCACCTAGTTAGCAAATACCGCGATATCTACAGTATATAGAAGTAGACATCAACTACATATTTAGTTTGTTTCAGACTCATCATCCTATCATATCAAGAATTCTCTATTAACACTATTTAAAGAACTCCGAGCACAGTTTCTTTAGTCGTTAGCTCCCTCATTTCGCATAGTCCTTCCTTTCCTAACCGCGCATTATATTCGTCAACTGCGTCCCCGCACGACGCTTGCGCATCGAACGATCATTTTTATTAGTCTTCATCCCGTATGCGGGGACTCTCTGCATACTGTATAACGATCGCGGAATTAAAAAAAAACATAATAGCAGTGTTCTTCCAGACCCTTCCTTCAAACAAACATTAATTCATCCCTCTAAACATTCACATTTATATTAGTAAGATACATTTCGCCGTTTCATATTCATAATATCGAAGCAATTGCAGCTGCAACTATCAAATGTGTAAAAAAACTACTGTGTGTATGTATGTGTATATGACAATTGACGAATAAACAGGTTGTATTAGCTAAGACCAATGACCTCATCCTCTACCCACGTAACATAAAAACATTTCTATTTCAGCCTTTCTGCGGATAACAGACAGAGTAATTTTATTCCCTTTCCTAATCATGTACGACCTTGAAATCTTTGGATACAGTTATTACACCGATGGTACATATTGATTTTATATCAGCAATCGATTTGACCTTTCACACAAAATGAAGATATCAATTCACTTAATAATCTTAATATCTTTATAATCGTAATTTAGGAGCTCCACGTTTTAAAGACGTAAAAGCTTAAGATCCTACGAAGGTAACAAAACGTGGAACTAAATAAAACGAAAACTACAAAATCCGGTGAATCTTAAAAGGTAATAAGAGAAAGTCGTAGATCGCTTTGGGAAGCACCTTTTAGAGATGGCCGCCTGTGTTGAGGCGCCTCTCCCGCTGCATTTCAATGCTGTTAGGATAAATTTAAAGTCTTATCTAATTTCTATAAACTGTACTTAGAAACACGAAAAGGAAAATATTATGGTTTGAGATCTTTTTATAAGTTAATTTCAAAATTATAATTATTAACACATCTGATTTTGTATAAAAAGAAATAATAGAACGTATACGGTCTAATCTCTGCATTCGCGATTGTTACGTTCCTTATACGAATAACGAAACCACTACCTTTGGTGTGCGGAATTTGCCTACAACTTTTGTGCTAGCGATCTGTACTTCATTAAGCTGAATTTCCACTTCGTAAGTACATGAAGAAAACATATCTTTGCTATCTGTTTTTAGGAAATGAGAGTGTCGGTAGTGTAAATCAGTGGTTACATGTAAACTTGTCATCTTTATAACTAGGAGTCAAAGCGTAACTTAACGCTGATGTAATCGAATAGGGACAATATAAAGGAGCACACCCATATCTATTCGAAGTATCGATCTTACACTCCGACGTTATAAGGTACTGCCGTCTAATATTGACCTTTTCGTAGGACGATATTACGAAAATGATGACGTAATAATATCGTAAACCCTATAATATTATAATTATTTATAATGGTGAGTTTACACTGGAGAAACAATTATACAAAAATACTAGCCTTTCTATGGCAGGGATAGCTAACCTTTCGTATTACGCCATTTTTCCACAGAAATGTTTAATGATGTCATAGACTTGCCATCAAATGATTTTGTGATTATTGGCAACATTTCGTGGGGAAACGATCAGTCGGGTTCGTTCAGAAGATACCACTTCACACTTTTTGGCGTAGTGCAAAATAAATTTGTGATGCCCAAAAATTTTTGTTGTATATCATTCGCAATCCCTGTTCCGAGAACCATCGAGAAATGGTATGTATACTTTCATCTAATATGAAATAAATTATTAATAATAAATTAATAATTTACAAAATAAATTATATATTTTTCCTCAAAATATCATCGTTATTATTAATAAAAAAAATAGATTTCACAAAAAAGTACAAGGTCTTTTTATATCGTATATTTTATAAAATATTTCAATTTGACCTTGAATATATAAAACGATATTATTTATTTTTGATCAACAAATACTACGATACAAATACATAAAATGAATTGCTTAACGTTGAACAGGTACAATAGCGTAAACGTTTACACTTGGCTGCTACTTAACTATGCAACTTAATAGGAGCGCAAGATATATTTTACAATTTTAGTTCTTACTTAGAAGGAAAACATCGTGATATAACCTGTATTATACGGAAGAAAATCCGAAATTGAGCCAGTGTATTGACTAAACACTAGCCTTACTAAAATGTCGACGTTTATGTCCCCTCACTATTTATTCCGACACTGTACTTTGTAGCGAAAGCACGTCATTCGCGCTATATGATTCTAATTAATAATGTCTAAAGTATATATCTGCAAAGAAATTCAAAGACAGACATACGTGAAGTCAACCGGCATTTTTATCAAATAATACTAAATGTACAGATTCGTGGTCCGCACCCTTTTTTGCAAATTGCTTTTTTTTCTAATTTTAATAACTATTTTTGCGGACTTCCTTATACCGAGGTCTAACGGCAGAATGCGTTGGAGGAACAGAGGGGTTTAGTGGAGGAGAATCCCACATAACTACCGCGTCCCCCCCGGGGCGCGGAGTATGCATAAAGCATTTCTCTCTGAAAAAAAAAGGACTAACGGCAGAACGCATGATACGTTGCAGATCTTCTGTGTTCCCTTTACAAAATGTTGAGTTTATTCTTAATCATTTGCTCTACTGCAGGATACTCGGCTCGAAGACTGACAACTACGACTAGGCTTTAATCACCCCTAACGTTGGGTTCTTAACTCCTCATCAACCAAAGATTTGTAAACTGGCTTAGATTCGCATCTTTTTGATATTTAATTTTGGTCCATTTATCAAATACAATGTAATTATATGACGATATAATTTTCTCTGTCTATATCAGACAGACAGTTATTGCTTCAGTTTGATCGATCGGTTATAAAACAAAATGGTTTCTTGTCTAAACTTAATACATTTATCCTCAAAAACTTGTAGTTTTAACACATTGAACGTAGATTTTCAAACTAAAATTGCAAAATGTCGTGGATTTCAGGACCAAGTCTGTTCGAAGAACGCAATAAAACGCTATTTTGACTTTAGTCATCATTATCCTGCACTGTGACTAGAATTTGTAAGAAGACGTCATATTTATACTTAGGAAAACCAAAGTTTACTCTTTATTATTTTATCTAGAAACAAAAATACATGTATTATAAAGAAAAAAAAAATAAACAAAACCAGTTTCATAGGTAGAGCAGCCAGCCTTGTTGGTAATAATATTATTTTTCCTTTAATTCAACGTCCGGTCAGAATCAGCTGTCCTACGCCAAGGTCTCAGATCAACGGAGACAGGTCGCAGTAATTAAACAATTTATCACTGCAACCAAGTTACGTTCCCACATTATCTATAAAATACATATAATTGAAGTGTCTGTAAGTTATATCGAAAAAAAAAATCATATTCCGCCAACATGCATAGCTTCTAACGCAAATCAAATTTTATTTAATTTTTAGTCTATCCCTAAATCCGCAGTTGTTTGATACGACGGGACCGAAGATAACTTTTATCCAAAATTATTTTTCTTTTAATTCTCATAGAAGTTAAAAGCATACGCTAGATTGCCAGATAGCGTAAATGTTGCCAGTATGTTCACACCTTTATATCACAACACTTATCTTCTCTAAACATAATTTTGAAGACATATCGCTCCGTATTCGAATTCTGCATGGGTTTTCACTGTCTTAATACATATACAAAAATATTGGCATCTCCATTTTTTCAAGCATTACGAGAGAGATGTCAATATGTTATCGTAATAGTTTGGTCATGGCATAATCTCTAACATCAAATATAAGACAACGATCTCCTGAGATAAGTTGTCAAACACAAATTCATAATATATAATGACAAAAAGTAATTTGAACGTTATTAATTTAATAAATTTATAACTGGCAATCATAATCTAGAAAAGCAATTTGAAACTAAAAAATAATAGCTATTACTTATAATGATATTGCGCTTTTTAAAGCTCAATTTTAAGCGAACGCCGTTGCTCGGGTGTCAATAGAACCCTACGCCCCCATTCACAGTGTATTGAACTGTTTCGATTCAACCAGACGATGGTAAACTAAAACCTTTAGCTTTAAGCTTTATAAATCTTAAACGAAAGAATGTTTTAAAGAAAACAGATTTATACTTTCAAAATATCCATTGTTCATTTTATAACATATCATTCACTATTTACGAAACCTAGATTTTAAGAGACCAAAATCAAAATGTTGGTTTCTGACACCAAAAACGCTGTATAAAAAGTAACGTCATCCAGCGGGACGTCATTATCTTTGACAAAAGTCTCAGAAACCAACGTAAATAAGATAAATTCAAAACATATCAAGTCTAATTTACAAAACGAATATTTTGATTGGTGTTGATAAAAAAGTTTCGATGTTAAAGAAAGGTTCAATTGAAAATTTCCATGGACATAGTAGATCTTAGGATATCAACAGTAATTCTACTAATAAGAAAGCTAACAGCTATATCGAGGCAGGTATCCTCAGTGTTTGTATTTTCATATAATAGTTTTAACTGACTCGTAACTTGGGAACAATGCACTCATTTTACGACATAACTATTGATTTTAACGTTTAGACAAAACACAAGTGAATGCATTTTAGTTCAAAGTTCAAGGCGGGCGTGGTTAATATACATATACGCAACAAGACCGTTTGAAACTTTAGTATCTTATACACACACTACTCCAATCCAAAACCTTAAACCATAGAACTGCTTATTACGTCACAACTCGAAAATCCTAATATATTTGTGATAAAACATTTTTTTTCACATAAACATGTAATATTACTATTTTATTACAATTCACAATTTCCACATCATTTCTAAAAAAAAAGTTAAATATCGTCATGGCCGCAATGTATGGAATTTAACGTTCCTCTGTTTACTCAAATTCGTCGCTGAATCGAAACGAAGTATACACAGTAGATGGTGATTAGTTCACGAAATACACATACATCACACATGAGGGAACGAGTGTTGAATGTTTATTCGTAGTGGATGACGGAAGAGCACGGAAACATCTGTTGGTCGCGTCCGAATCGGAGGCCGAATGAAGCCACAAAGAGTATAGCGTGGACGACCGCTATTCATCAATTGCTATGAGACTATCGCGTGGCTCGAATCACAAGCGGTGGCGGATGCGGTATCTTAAATACAATTAACTAACATTGACTTGGTCTTAATGAGTAAATACAAAATATATTGAATTGCTTATCAATATTCTTGAACTAGAAGTAACCGATATTTAAATAACCGCGTTAATTAGATTTTCCCCACATAACCGTAACTTCCTACGTAATAGTTATTAGCTTGCTAAACCATAATCAATTAAAGAGCTTACATTTCTAAGAATTTTCTACGTTATCAATTTTTGCGTCAAGAATACGTCAGTGATTGACTGCTATCGTAAATATATGACGACACGTAATTTGAAGAAAACATGAAACTAATTTCGACTTATATTACCGTGAAAGAAGCAGTCAAGGATTAATTAATTTTATTTTTACTGAAAATTAACAGTTATTACAGCATCATGGTTAATTAAAGTTTGCTTTACATCTTCAGCCATATCGATTAAATTTCAATGGAGGTTTCCAAAATAATAAGACTTCTTTTTTGGTGGTTTGTCCGAATAATGATTGCAGGAAATTACGTAATTCCCAGATCTAGCCTAACCAGCAGTATATGATGGATGAGACAAAATCATTTTATGTCGGTATATTATAAGAGAAATCAGTTCTGGATAAGCGATTTCTTATGATAAAGAAAATATATTCAAAATACATCGCTAGTATCTTATAATTTGTGGCACAGGCGCATTCTGTTTGCCATCGACTACCGCGTCTGCTTAGCTGTGACGTTGCAGGCACGTCACTCGCACAATGCAACCTCGCCCGAATCACCTAACAAATGGAGTTCAAATTCGAACAACACGCGTACTCCGGCCCCGCATGCAAATCCCATTTTGTTGTTTGACGCCACGTGAAGTATAAGAGTGCCCGTGCATTTATAAAAGCTCCATTATGAATTTTAAACTGTTTTAGATTTCAATAAGCTACCTATAAGTACGTATTGAAAGTCAATCGCAAGTCCCATTGGATAACAACACCTCCATGGTATGAAATGCCGCGTTTGAGACAAAGGAGGTAGGGAGAAGGGGGGAAGTAGTGGGGTTCTATTAACCACAAGTAGCAACACCGTTACGTTACGCCACAGCTGACATCCATAAAAACTGTAATTAATTTAGCGACTCTACGTTTCATCGCATTGTATCGATCCCAAAGTACATTGTAGACTCTAACTGTCATATTAACAAAGTAATGGTTCAATTTAAATATGAATTATCAGTACATATACAGACAGGCATATAATACTATTATAGATTCTACCACATCATAGGACAGATAGTTTTTGCTTGCATTTAAGTACATCCAATGAATTACACATTGCATAATAATTATTATCTGGCAAATCCTAATCAATACCACAATTGCATAACAAAAATATATCATCACAGTAAGCTGCACAACATATCCAAAAGTTTGGATCATGTATAATGGATCAAGATAAGTTAGTAAAAATGTCAACTTTTATGGCCAACTGATGGCAAAGTAAGGTATATTCCATTGTCTTTTTAAAGACTAAATTGTTAGTAGTACCTAAAGTATAATACTTGCATTGTAGTGGTCAATAGGTGGTTTTTAAACTTACTATGTCTTATTTCATATTCTATTAGAGATATTTTATGAGGTATAGTGAATCTTTTTTTACTCAGATTAGACGTTAAATTTATTCTCTAGTTGGGAAACTACCTGCAAAATATCAATGGTCAGGTATTTATGAATTTAAAACAGACTTATTTGCAAAACCAAATACACTGAAATGACTAGACAGGATATGTCTTGTCAATTCAATCTTCCAGAAATTGTTTAGACATGTTTTAAAAGTTTTAGCTTTTTAACATCTTCTAGAACAAACATGACAAGGATCTCCTGCCACATTTTTGATTCTGACAGAAGGCCGCTAGTAAACTGTTACAATTTAACAAACTAAAAGTAAATACCTATGCCTGCCCGGTTAGGTTACTTTGTTGGCTTACAACCTTACGTAGAATTATTAAACCAATATTAATAAGAATACGTAAATTGGTCAGTTTTTAGTAACAATTCTAGTTATACATACTCAAAACATGGGTAATAAATTAAACAATACATACAGTCTTTACTAAAGACGTCAAGCAATATGGATATACATATAAACAAATTACTATGTATAATGAACTGGTCTATAATTTATACATAAACTCTGTAAAGACAAAAGCCCGCTCTACACATTACCATGGGTAAAGTTAGAATTTGTAAGGTTTCCTTTAGCCAACTAAACAAATAACACTAATTAAGACCTTCAATCAATAATCTAAAAGAAAATAAAGCTTAGATGTACTCTTAACAACAAAGTGTGTTTAAATAAGAAATGTAACTGGCCATAACAATTTTTTTTAAACAAATTAATGTCAGTGTAAACAAAAAGGTCATTAATCTCCGCCACAGAATAAAAAGAACCAAGGGATCCAACAGCCAGCTATCACAGTGCTTAAGTAGTTAAAACTGAAAAACTACTTTGCTTTACCAAATTTTTGGAGATACAAACATACCTTGACATTCTCCAGTACATTTTAACGAAATGTCATAAAACAGTTTCGGAATCAATGTTTTAAAACACACAAACAATGATAACAGCTAGAAGATATTAGAATGGTTGATTTCCATATGGCAGTAAATAGAATGTACAAAATGGAGAGGGAAATTTTAATTTAATTTCAATTCTGGTAAACAACCACAAGGTCAATGGTCAAAGATCATTCTTGTGCACTTTCTAGGTTAAGTATATTTACATGATAACTGTTAAAAATCCCTTCCTGCTTTTATCAGCTTGTATGCATGTATATATTGTATTTATATCACTTATTAAGCAGTTGCAAAAGCAAATGATGAATGAGTGTTGACAATGAGTCAAACAGATCCAATTCAAAATCTATACCTAAATTGGCATATGTAGCATTGTTATAATATAAAAAAAACACTTACCAGCTACTTCTAAGAGTGTTTCAAGCCGAGCTTGCATCTCGGGATCAACTGCTCTTTCAGGATCATCATGGGAGAGTAGGAACTTAGATGACTCCGCAGCACCGGCTTCCTCTTCCATCTCCTGCTGAAATGCATTACTTACATTAAATATCACATAGTGAACTAAAGCTTTTGCTTAATATACAAACTACAAGAAAGAAAACAACAAATATGGTGTTTACAAGAACTTATAATACAAATAAAGATGTCAAAGATTAAAATAGAATTGGAAATGTCAAATATAAGTAACAAAAATAAACACAAAATCAAGAAATCAATGTTTTAACAAATTAATTGTTTTTATTGTGTTTATCAAACAAAAAACATATCACTGACATATCCTATGTTTATTTAAAAGCAAACTTAGGTTATAGAGTTAGAACAAAAAGGTTATTAGGTTAGGTTTTGTTTAAGTCTGTATTGTATTTGCATCACTCCAGTTAACAGTGTTAGTTATATCAAAAATGGAATAAAATTCAAGCATTTATTTGTTAGAATCACAAGGACCATCCAACATAAAAAACCAAAACAAAATATATTGAAATTGTCCAATGCACACACATTATGCAGGTTAACATAAAGAATCAGTTGGCAACAGCAATTGGTGTTGGAGAAGCTTTGGGCACTCAGTACTGATCTCTTCAACTTACCAACAGGTCTGGCCTGCTTAGGCACAAACAAGCCAGCAAGATCTATAACACCAATGAGAAAAACATAAGATACACTGACAATGTGGTGCTTGGGGACATGCTTAAGGCTAATGTTTACGGCCAATGGTCCTTGCAATTCGCCAATAACCAACATTTTTGCGCGAATCGCTTATAGAGTTTTACACTAGTGGTACGCGCGTGACGACACTGAGTGGAATACTACTGGACGAAAATATAACGAATTCATCTAAATATTATATAATTAACACTGTCACATCGAAATATCGGCATTAAAACACTATTTTCAGTATTTCGCATTGACTGGATGCATGTGATTCAAGAAACATGGCCACCGCAATTCGTGCCCAGTCCAAAACACAAATAGACAATGAAAAGGCTTACGGCATAGTTGCTTTTGATGTAAAATTGCGAAGATTTTGTTAAAAATATGCCCAAGAACGGCTGACATAAATAATTTCATGCATTACTCAGTAGAACGTATGTACCTATGACTTTCTGACGTTTTACGGAATATTTGGCAAGACACTTGAACCGTAGAAATTACGATAAATTACTACATAATAGCGTTTTAGACCCGATTATGGTATATTGTTAGGAGTTGATACGATTACAATACAAAAAGAAATTGTATGCTTAATCACATACAAGATGTCCCTTGCAGCATTTAGCGGTACAGATAATCACAGTCCCTCACTGCCACCGCCTCTGCCAAAAACAAAACACGTTTTACCTCGGATACAGAATCATCCTCGCTTTCCGAAGAGTCCGTCATGTATTTGGCAGGCACTCCAGAATACGTTTCGGTTTCAGATTTGGCTGGACTTGAAGCCGAACTCTGAGGAGTGGATGATTTTACCACATCAAGTTGCACATTCACCTTATCGATATTTCGGTTTTCAGACTGTCCGACATTCTGCATTTTTGTCCTAATCCAATACAACTTAATTAGTCTTTCAGTATCAACACTTTTACTATGAAATTAACACGTTCTTATATTAGCAAACAAAATTTATTTCGTCATTTAGCCAGGTTGATACCCGCCATGTCTACTACTATGGCGAGGTTCCCGGATGCTTCAAGTAGGCTAACCAATTATCTCCCTCTGGCGATAAAATTGTGAACTTTTTGTGCTGCCATCTGCTCTAAAAAATTTAGTTTGACTAACATAGACAACAAATACTATTTTCGTTATTTTCATTTAGGTATCAGCTCAGGGATTTCAGAGGTAGGTAAATGAAATTGATTCTTTTGATTTAATTGCATGTTGTTCATTTGTATACTAAAAATATTTCTGTAAGTGTATCACATTAAACCTTCTAATTTAACATTATGACATTTTTAGTAAAAGTTAGAACGAGCTTTATATAATATCATATTAAAATATAAGGTGCTTGATTCTAATAAATAAGCATTAAAATTGAAAACTTTATCATAATTTCCCATTACCTTATCTATGTTGTGTTCTTTTATATATTCTGTGGTACTTCCTATAGACTGCGGAAAGTAGAAGAAACGCATAATAGCTAATTCTACAAGCAATTATCTTCCTTATTCCGTTAGCGTAAAAACTAACGTGTATTGCTTCATAACAAAATATATAATTCCATAATTTTAACGTCAGTCAATTTCAATTCTATTGTCAATAGTACAAGCAATCTCATGAAAGTTAAGTAAGAAAATGTATTTATTACTGGTTGAAAAATATTTACATTGTAATATTATATGTAAAGAGAGTGTGTGTGTTTATAAACAAATAATGTGAATTATAGTTATTACAATATTACTTCGAATACTTTAAATAAGTAATAAATCTTACATTCACATCTATATCCTTATTAATTTAATATTATCAAGATGGAATTTTCGATAACAATAGGATTGCCGCAATATTTGAAAAACGAAAATGTGTGAAAAATTATAAAGGGAAAATATGGCAAGGGACGGTGATCTCCCTACAATATTTAATCCGAAACGAGTTCGCGCGCCTTCGGTGATAATTACCAGCGAGGAAGTGGAATCGGAGCAAGGGGGTAGTGGTGATGTCGAGAGAGCAAATGGACCACCGACCCCTCTCAGTCCGAGGGCACCTCTTACACCACAGACTTCGATATCATCAGCTCCGCCCTTGACCACTCAACCTTCTCTTCAACAAGCCTACAGCGAGTCAGCTACGAGCAGTCAAGACGAAGAGCGGCAATTACGTGATAAAAGATGCCCGAGATGTTGTTCGAAATTTGCCAAAAAGGTATAATACTATAGCTATTGTTTTGCTCATATGAAATACACTTTTTTTATTTATTTAGTGTTTTCAATAACTATAGATTTACTTAATATGCTCATGTTAATTAGATTCTTACTTTTTGCGACCTTAGTCCTAAAATTTCACTTCAAAAATAATATAAAGTGTTATTTTTTTATTTTAACATTATATTTACAGATATACTTTGGGCTTTGCGTAACTTTAGTACTGGTAGTGTCATGGGTTGCGGTGACTCACTGTGTAAAACACATGTACATGCAAGAGTATCCACTGGATCATGATGCACCTCAGAGTGCAGACCCATCCACTTACAACTTTACATCTAAAATACCAACAAATGTAAGTTATTTCATTTTGTACAATATGTAACATATACTTCATATGGTATTTATGATTTAAAATACTTATTAAGGGTTTTTGATATGTTGAAAGGAATAAATGGCAGCAAATAACATATGAAGAATCATCAAAATTGCTAAAGAACTCCATTAATTTATTTAAAATAACTGTTTTTCCTACATTATTTTTTGTTCATGTGATGAGAGATGCACATGTGGACTAATCTTCCTATTTAGTTACTATACAGCTTGTTTCACATATTCACCTTAAAATAAACACTTTAATATATGAATGTGTTCTTGGTTTAGTTGTACAACGCACCATTCTTCACGGCATGGTTCTGCACAAACTGGCTGATCCTGTTCTACCCGCTCTATCTGATTGTAATGCTCATACACAACAAGTGCAAGTCGGCTCACGACATCGTATTTGATGCTTTTAGTGACTTCAAAGAAAAGGGATTTACATTTGGTAAGCTAATTTTAATTATAGTTATTTCTTACTAGCTGTCGCCCGTGACTCCGTCAGTGCGTAATTCATAAAAAACTTAATCAGTAGCCTATGTGTTCTTTCAGACTATGACAAATTTCATCAAGATCCATGGAGCTGTTGTGGGGATACCTTCAAACAAACATCTACCCATCCATCTAAACATTAGCATTTATAATATTAGTAATAATGATTACTATAAATGTTAACAACTTAATATATTTTATGTTGAAGTGAATAGTAAGAAAAGTGTGAATTTTGATGTGAAAGAGAAGGAATACATGACTGAAACATGCATAACATTCTTATACTTCTAGCTATATCTGCATTTTATGTTTAGCCCGTTTCCTGAGTCGCTGCGCCTTGTTTTGCTTGCTGTGGGTGCTTAGTGTGTACATGTACACGTATGCCCTACGGATACTGCTCGCAACAGATGTGGTGGCGTTATTCGCTACCAACGTCTCCTGCATCTACCTCCTCTCCTGGGTGATACTGCACGAGCAATTCGTCGGCGTTAGGGTAAGTTATAATTTTTATAAATTTGCACTACTACTTTTGTAAGTAATTATTAAATCCGATCTCTTGTATCGGAGGCGAAGACCAACTTTGGTTTGCTTGTTTGGTTGCAACATTGTTTGTAATATGCTCCTAAAATTTTAAAACAAATTTGGAATGATAGATTGATTATGACACTGAAGTGTATAAAAACATAAATATTTAAGTATTTTGGATGTAATAACTGGCCACCGAGATCACCTTCACCTAATCAAATAAAAAAATATGATCGAGTTCATTCTTAATGTGTTTTATGTTTTTTTTTGTCTAGGCACATTAGAAATGGGTGTTCATTTATTGATATGCATCATAAGCAAAGTTATATTTAACCAATTATTGGCCCAGAAATTCAGTTGATAAATTATTCCTTCATTCATTCAGTCAAAGATTCGTTCAGTCATTCAGTTTTGTATGTGTTGGTTATGGACAGATTGTGGCAGCGATCCTTTGTGACACGGGAATAGCGCTCCTCGCCTACATGGATGGCATCACGGGTAGTTCCACACTGGGTGGGGTCGTGCTTGCCGCATGCGCAGCCGCTGGATTCGCTATATTCAAGGTAATGTTATATAAAAATATTTGTGTGAGTTAATATAAAAAGTTTTAGCAAAAAATAGACGGTTTTCTTCTGTTTATTTAGAACTGTGCTTTGAAATGAACTTGTTACGTTTGAGCGTTTCTTAATAAATTATTTTTTCCTTTTATAATAAACGTAGAAATGTATTTAACACGCAACTGCTACTGATTTATACGTTTTAATTGCTTTTAATGACCTTGCCACTTTTGCCTTTCAAAATATATTTTTAAATCGTGTATAGTCCGATATGGATGAGGTCGTATTTTAATTTTTTTTATTTCAATAAGCATGCGATGGAAAGCGTACGTAATATCAAAATGACTTGAAAAATTATGGTTCTCACGGATTTTTCGTCCCGATCCCTTGAAGTTTCTTACATCCATGATTTAAAAAGCAGTTAAGACGCTTTATATTTTACAAGTTACACTATCGTGCCTAATTAATATTAATTAACTAATAAAATACATTAAAATTAAATATTTTATCCGTGTTATAATTATTAGGTGAAATAATCTATCAAGGTATAAAACTTCAGAAAAGTATGCTTTAAAACAATTGGGTTAAGGGTGAATTTGAGTTGAACTTTAATAATTATCCAGAAATCGTTGCATGTTAAAGTTATCTGATTACAGTTTTACATGGTGCCCTATTTCTTTTAAATCGATTTTTTGTTTTGAAAGTTCCTATCATCTACGATTTGATTTTCAATACTTTCTTAGTAAAACAAAGTATCGAAAATAATTTGCTTTCTTACAGTCAATATGCAATACCTTTGTTCTTCCTAAAAATTGCGATTAGCAGTAGTTATATTAACTGAGTTTAAAATATTTCGTATCAAATTTATAATATTATACTTTACAGTATGTTTGGATGGATAGACCTTCTAAATCTTACTAATATTATTTATGAGAATGTTTGGATGGATGGATGCTTGAAGGTATCTCCAGAACGTCTGCATGGATCTCGCTAAAATTTGACATAGATGTAGAACATAGTATGGAAGCAAACATAGGGTAATAATTAAGTTTTTTTATTACCGCGCAGACAGAGTCGCGGACGACGGCTAGTATAAAGATATTTCAGCAAGAATCGTTGTTTGCAAAACTTACGTAAGTTAGGGAACAGACCTCTCTCAATAAGGGTGCTTGACAATTCTTTAGAGGGTATGTTGAGTGCTACACATATTATATCTCACTGTATGCATATAACAGCGTCAGTTACGCAGTTATTAAACCCTTGGCTGCACCGAACCTTAATCTAAAAGATCCAGGTTCGATCTCTGTCGTGTACCAATATTTTTTTCTAATTCAATAACTCTGATATGTATAAAATAAAAAAGGTAGATTCTTTTCACAATAAACATTTCGTAGAAAAATATAACTTGGTAAAGTGTATATCTTTTTTGATGATCTAAATAGAGGGAAGTCTGACCTATTTCCATGGGTCAAGTTTAACGAGCTAAAATATCAAGCGAAATCTCATGTAACTCTTTTCTATTTGTCGAAACGTTCTTTTATTTTAATACAACGTAGGATTGATTAGAAGCCAACAGTTAAAGGTATTCTCTTAGTTTTATTAAGGGTTTTCAATTGCTGGGTCCTGGTCTAGGGAATCCAGGAAGGACCTGTACTCTGAACTGGTTTAAGGAAACTAGAATATGAATTAGTCTGGCTGTTTAACTAAAAATAGGGTAGACGTAATCATCCAAACTCTTTTAGAAGATGATACTACATAAAGAATATATATTTGGTTTGTTGGTACGGACCCTTTTTATCCCTCTACATTTAAAATTCTGCTCTGCGTAGTATGATGTTCCGAACCGACAAGATATTTGAAAACGGCTGTACAGGTGCTGTTTAGAAAGGTGATGGGAGAAGTGAATTCTGGTCAGCGCGCACTGTTCTTCTCCATCGTGGGCAGCGTGAACGCGTTGCTGCTGTGGCCGGTGTGCCTGGCGCTGTACCTGACTGGTTCCGAGCTGCTGCCGGCGCACCGCATGCCTTGGCTGCATCTCCTGCTGGCTAGTGTCGCGCTGCTAGGTAAGACCCACATGCCCCCCCACTCTTCCCCGAAATAATGAAACACTGTATTTAACAGTGGTAGAGCCCGCTTTAACATCTTCGCACGGCTTGGCCCGGCTCGACCGGTGAAATACCACGACCACACAGAAGACAGGCGTCAAGTGGAAGCTATACCGCGTTTCGTCTGATAAGTGTGCGTCCCGGAGGCCTTATTTAGTCCTCTTTCTCTTCCCACCCATTTTCTTAAGGAAAGGATGGGCAGTGAAAATGGACTTTCCGGATGAGAGGATGCATGGAAAGAGAAAATATTTTCTTTCTGTGCATCCTCTCCTCCGTCGATTAAAGGTAACGCATATGCAATTGCGTATATCTATGGGCAACGGTCACTTCGCTATTTCAGCGATTTCAGGTGGCCGCTCGCTCGTTTGCCACCGTCATATAAAAAAAAACAATGCAGAGTTACGGCCGCCGTCTATGGACTTTGATGTTTACATAATGTAAGCATTCAATTGACACGGGGTAGGTACTGTAAGGAAGAAAATCCGACACTGCCGATGTATCGGAGCAACTCTAGCCTTATTAAAATATCAACGTTTATGTCTCCTCACAAATAGATCTGACACTTTCTCACGATTCTAACTAATAATGTCTAAAAGAACCGACTAATCTGTTGAATGAATATATTGTCTTGTGAAACTTTCAGTGTTCCATTTGGTGTTTCAATTCGGCAACATCATGACGTATAATATATTCGTCTCGCTCGGTCTCATCACTGCCGTACCTGTTTCTGCAGGTGAGTACACTGTTGTCTCTGTCTTTCTCTATAAGAATGAGCGGGATGACAATATGTTGTTGTGTTCCAGCGCTGGACGTGGTGATGTACGGGGCGCAGTTCGCCGGCATGAAGCTGGCGGGCATCATACTGATAGCGGTTGGATTCTTCCTCGTCATGTTCCCGGACAACTGGCCTGATTATATCATGCGTCTGCTCAGGTAACATTAAGTTATTATATAATGTCTACTAAACAAAATATCTGTAATTTTTACAATTTTTGATGACAATTTGATGAACAAAAAAAACAATATCACTTCTTACTAATGTTATAAATACGAATATTTGGATGTATGGATGGATATTTGTTCGAAGGTATCTCCAGAATAGGCTGCATATGATTCGCTGAAAGTTGCTATAGATGTAAAACATAGTCTGAAAGAACACATATAACTTATGTTTTTTTTTAAATCCCGCGCGGACATAGTCGCGGGCGTCAGCTAGTATTGCATATTTACGCTTATCTCTTTAGGATTTTTCTGTGGTATACTAGTATATCCCTCACGACTTTAACTGACATTTTTAATTCGTTCAATTTTCTTATGATTTTTTTTTACTAAAATGTAGTTGTGTAATGAATTGTTAGATGGAGTCGTCGTCGTCAGCGCGGCCAGCCGGGGTCGGGACGTAACCGGGACGCGATGGACTACCGCACCGGATACATCCGCTCTCATCTGCGCTCACCCTCCGGCCGCGTCAGGTGACCGCCCTCCCCCACCTCGCCCACCTCCTCAACGTCACCTCCCTCCTCGTCCTCACCACACACCAGCCCCGCACCGTGACATACCTCACATATCTTCCTGACAGAGATACTCTTTGGATTTTGAACATAACGGTCATATTAAATCTAGAAAAAATGTTCGGTAATTTAGAAATAATAGATTGAATAAAAGGCTTATAATATAGAAAATTTTAACACCAAAGATTATAGAGATACTTTTTATTAAGTTTGGAATTAGATTTCCATGACATTCCGTAATTTATAAGTTGGAAAAAACACCATAGACCCGTCGTTACATTACCATAGACAATAAATCAATCATCAATGTTAAAGGTTTAAGTTAAAGTTAAGATAAAATAATATAAGTTTTGAAGATAAACTAGCCGACATCCGACCTAAAGATTTTTATATCATCCAATTGATTTTTTTTTGACCGATTTAAAAAAAATATATATATTTCTGTTTTTACTTCCACATTTCTCATATATTATAAATTTTGTTGAGTGAAATTATATTAACGCATCATTTAACTATAAGTTTTAAGGGTTGGTTGTTGAATTATCTTTTCTTATAGTTTAGGAAAAGGCACATTATATACTTGGAAATGTAACATAAATTAACATATGTATTGTAGAAACATAGATATATATAGGCATGATAGAAAATAGGAATGTTTAGCGGAAAATAAAAATTCACACATCTATTATCTTAAAGTGAGTAGACAGAGATTGATTCTAAGTAAAATAGTCGTAAATAAAATGAAATAACTGAGAGTTAAAAATTATTACATATATAAAAATATTAGAAATTAAATTTTAATATTTAAAAAAAAGACATTATTTTGTTTATTAAATCTGGCTCTTAAAAGTACCTGATTAGATTGCAACAATTATTTTATATTCTACAGAACTTATTTTAGTGGCATTTTTAAAATAATATAATTAAAATCAAAAGAATATAATTTTTTTTTTCAATTAGTATTGCCAGCATGAAATTAATTTGTGTTGCCACATACAATTGTTTTATTTGCAAATTTAAATTAATATATTTAGACAAAAAAATCAGAACCACATATTTAAGATCGTTTTCCACTAAGCGACTAGTCGCTTATTGGATCTTAAAAGGATATTTTTTTTAATTTAGAGTATTTACGGTATTTGACCGTTTACTTTGAATTGATTGAAGTGTAAAGTATAGAAATTAAATAATTTCTAGTCTGAAAATAGTGTGACCTGAATTAATCTAGTCATTAAAATTGAGGAAAGAAGGTTTATTTTGTTATATTTTTTTTTCTTTATCACATATATATTTTTCATATCGTTTTTAGTTATAAAGTTATTTTTGCTAAAGTTATAACAATTTTAATAGTTAACGATTTAATTTTTACTTGTCTGAAAAGAGTGTTAAAATTTAGAAAGGTGTAAAATTTATCTTAGTTCTGCCGTTAAAAGGAAATCTAACCTTTATAACTATATATTTTTGTAAGATAAACACAGAACAATGTATGAATGAATGTTACCTTTATGCCATCCCTTACCTGACCCACCTTGTTATTTTTAGTTTCATTTATGAATGTATGGATTTGTGTGAGAATGAGTAACAGTTAAATCCACTGATCTCTATAGATATCTGCTGGACAGTGGTAGAGGGAGCTTTAACATGTTCGCTCGAATCATCCCGGCTCGCCCGGTGATATACCACGACCACACAGAAGACAGGCGTGAAGTGGAAGCTATTCCATGTACAGTCTGATGAGTGTGCGTCCCGGAGGCCTAATTTAGTCTTCTTTCCTTTCCGGATGAGGGAAAATATTTTATTTCTGTGCATCCTCTCCTCCGTTGATTAAAGGTAGGCAACGCATATGCGGTTGCGTATGTCTATGGGCAACGGTCACTTCGCTATTTCAGCGTTTCCAGGTGGCCATTCGCTCGTTTGCCACCTTATGATATAAAAAAAAATATTGTTCTAACATAAAGACAAAGTCGAAGTTACTATCGGCTTATTCTATCTTTATTAGTAGTACGAGTTTCCAATACCGCTACTATCAACGCTAATATGGCGAGAATCAAATAGGCACAAAATATCATGGTTCATAGCCTGTCCAGTGGAATACAAGAGGTCAGTGTTTAAAATTCAAAATTTGAAATTATTAAAAGAATAATTCTACAAAACCTCAGACTTTGTATATAAAATACTAACAGGATGTTTGATCCTTGTGTTTTTAATTTTGGTCTGTTTATTTCGATCAGTTTTGTTCGGAATTTGTTCTTTTTTATGTATGAAAGAGTTCTAGAATTCCTTTTTCTCTTCCCGCAGACTGTCCCACGTGTTTAACGTTTTGTTTACCCTACGTTATTTCCTAAAAGTCTGTAAAGCAGGTGAGGTTTAATTAATTTAGTTTAGTTATAACTGTCAGTATTATTTGCTGCCTTCATTTTTTTATTTGACGTTTTTCTTACTTTGGTAACCCTGTCTCGAATGTCACCCTAATGTTTGTTTGTAAGTTTGTATGGAATTTCAGAATATTATTGTTATTATGTTTAAAATCCTGGCTAATTAGTTCTGTGTTACAAATTTTTATGAAGATGTAAATTTAACCTAATAAGATATTAGAGTTTTTAGTAAATTGAAAACATAATAACTACGGTCTATATAAATATATGACATCTCACAATATATTAGGTAAATACATTTTTAGTACGTAAGAATAACGAATGCCCCAATGTAGATAAAAAAATAATGTTTATATTGTAATGCACATGTCTTATAGACGATTATGTCCTCGCGGATTTTTTTTTTATTTGCAGTTTTTTTTTCAATTATTTTCTAACAAAAATAATAGACATAATTTCTCAAAAATCTTGTTACTTTTAGCGTTATTTTGAATTAAATAATGTCTTTTAGTTTAACACAAGTTAATATAAAAAATGTCTTTGTATAAACGCAAAAATCAGCGATTGCAAGTTCATATAATAGCAATCAAAAATATCGTATTTTTCAAACTTGAAGAGAATGAATTCAGCAAAGATCTCATGGAGAGTTTGTTATCGTTCATTTGATCATCTGACGCCGCTTTGCCGCGGCGTTCACCCGTTGACAACACGTTGATGACGCGTGCTCAACGTATCATTTTACTATTATCTATCTCGCTTGCTCATTACGCAACCACCATCTACCTATCGTCATTTTTACATTTAATTTGATGAGTTCCCTTTTAGTAATTGATTTGGGAATTAAATTACTAATTTTAGGTTAAGAAAACCTATATAGTATTTTTATTTATCTCAGTAATATAGTTAAAACAAAGCACACCAAGACGTGTATATATTTAATGGAAGTAGTCGAGTTTTAGACTTAGACTTTAGTATGGATTTAATGCAAGAAATGACTATAACTCTGTATCACCAAATTGTGGATTTAGTTAGTTTGATATTGAACTGGTATTATGACTTTGAGGAAATTCTGTATCCAATTATGTTATGTCTCGTCCAATTATAAAAAAATAATGTTTACAATCGTTCAGTGTTATATACAAACATAGAAAGAAAGATATTTATTACCACACATATATAAGAGAAACAAATACATAAAGCATAGATTTATAACAAAAAAAAAATGATATTTGTTGGCCATTCATTTTTGTATGGTTTGTTTGTTTGTGCCTTTAATTTGATAGATTTTAATGTATTTGCCGTATATTTGATAAATTTAGAACTATGATCTCTCTTCTGCATTCGTATATTTATGTTGTCTTCAAGAGTAAATTATAGTGTGAAATATATTTTTTGAGACCAAAATTCTTTTATAGAGATTTTGATCTCGTAAACAAACTATAAATCAGGAAATTGGACAGATGGGCAATTTGCCCAATTTATTTCAAGTCATTTTTTTTTGTTATTTATGTGAGTTTTTTGCATGTTGATTGCATTCAATAGACTGTTATATAAAGATTGTCAGTTTATAAACTGCGATATTGTCGACGGTAAATTATGTTAATTTGTTCATATGTAGTTGGCTGTTTAATGGCGGAGAAATTTATATCAAAATTGTTTGAAATGTATTAGCTTAGAATGAACTTTGGCCTAAATTGTTTAGTCTGGAGATGCACTTATAGCAAAAATATTGCGCAAATATATTTGTTATTAAGAACATTTATGGTTAAAATCTTGAAGTTCTGTTCAAAGTCTTGATGAATTTAAAATTAAACTGATATATAAACACGACTAAACACTCACGTATATTCGTCCGGTGGCAGCGCCGACTAGTTTCGAGCCCATCGGGGGCCCTTTACCAGGATGTGTGGTACTGGTATTATTTCGCGGACGCGGCCCTCAGCTCACTGACGTATATACGTGAGTGTTTAGCCGTGTTTATATATCAGTTTAGTATAATGTCTCACGAAACTTTGAATAATTGAATTTAAAATTATTTGAAAATTCGGCTCAACGTTTTGTTGTGATGTTTTTTGTATGACTGATTTCGTGAATTAGCGGATAATTGTATTTAATTTATTCTTCTTGTATATTTGAAATGATTTAGTATAAAGTAAATCAATTATAACATTATTCTCTCAGTTAATATTATTGTGTAATTTTAATTCAGTTAAATGTATACAGTTAATTTACAGCTGTAGTTAAATTCTGAACCGAAAAATTGTTATTTAAACGTTAATGCTTTGATAAATATTATTTTGTTTAACCCTTAGTAGCCTGATTTACATACGAAAGTGATTTATTTTTAATATTTTTGTGTTTGCTTGATAAAATAAAACAATGATTTTTTTTTTAATTTCGTTGGAAAGAATATAGTACAACAGTAAAATAGGTACAGCCAACCTATAAAAAAACTTATAGTAATGTGAACATTCGGTTTAAAAGATTGGTAACAAAATTGAAACTGTAGGCTAATAAGGGTTAAGAAATTTAAAGAACGTCTTAATTGTTCATATTTATATTATGAGTAAATTTAATATTAAAAATTGTAACCTTTTTTTTGTTTGGAATAACATGTTTTCATATGAATGTTTCTTTAATCGATTTTTTAATCGTTTCATTCAGCTTTATATGACACGAGCCAGTGTTTAATTTGTCTTGATAATTTAATTAGAAAATTTTAAAGACTGAATTAAATGGAATAATTGACTTATATTCAATTACGCAGTCATTTATTATAAATATTAGTGTTTAGTTTTAAATTAAATGTATGTGAGTAGTTTAGTATTGTTTTTATCTGTGTATAGATGTTAGTGTTAGTGCAGTTTGTATGTAGCCCGAGTTGACGCAACCACCTCGGACCCTGTGATTCATTTTGTTGATATGTAGTCGTAATTTGTTGGCCATTTTAAATAAAATTTGACATAAATTATTATTGGGTTTTATTTATATCATCCATATTTTAGTTATCTGACGTTAAATGAAAATGTACATATCCAGGAATTCAAAGATATGTGTGAAGTCTGCACTGGGCTAGCGTGGTTGACTAAGGCCTTATCATTCCTAACTTAGGTTTGGCTCCGAGCCCTTCAGTTGGGACCTATAGTGAGCTGGTGCAACCAGGTATTTTTTTATGTTTACCCAGGTCAAGTGATTCTCTCAGAATAAAACCCAGATTAGATTAAAGATTCCTATCCCCTCCACTTTTTAAAATTTGCTTTTATGTCCTTCCTTTAATTTTTCTTCCATCTTCTTAGGTATACTTTTACTCACAAAATTCGCTTTCTTAACCAGGAAACTAAATCCTTTGAACAACAGTAAAGGTGGGAACTTTTAAAAATAAAAGTGCTGAATATAATTGGACTAATGCCAGTCTTGTTTATTTGAGAATGTAGCTTTTTATTGCTATGATATTTGTATTACCTCAATATGTAGAGAATATAGTTGCGCTACATGTATAGCGACAATGTAAACTCACGTGTTCAGTTGTTGTTGGCGACGCGGTCCCAGCGCCACACGGTGCCGTCGTCGCAGCACGTCAGCAGAACTTTGCCGTTGCGAGACAATGTCACCTGTATACAAATATTACTTATAAATGCGAATTTATAGATGTTTGTTAGAAAGTATCTCCAGAACGGATCCATAAATCTTGCTGAAATTTGGCATAGATTTAGAACATAGTCTGGAAGAAGGCATAGGCTACTAAGTTTTCTTTTAATTTCGCGCGGATAGAGTCACGGGTAATAGTGTAACACCATCAAAGGCCGGCAACGCATCTATGGTTCCTCTGATATTGCAGATGTCTGTAGACTTTGATGAACACCTCGGTGTTCCTTGTTTTATCCCTTCTCTTACAAAAAAAACTAAGGTCTGGTACACTAGTATCCATTATGGATCTTTGTGGGTTGGGTTCTGCTGCGGACGAAAGCGTTAGCGTGCCCGTGGCCTCGTTAATATGCGTAGGAGGATCAGAGGGTTTAGTGAGTATGCTTCTCATCTGGAGAAAAATGCCATAACTACGTATGTATGCATAAAACATTCCAATCCGACAAAAAAAAGGGTTGCGATGTGTTGTATTGGGTATGGATACCTGTCTGACTGCGGCGACACAGCGCGGATGCACGAGCTGAGAGACGCGACTGCCGCCGGCCACGTTGCCCAGCTCCCACACCATCGTCTTACCGCTCTGGTTGCCCAGCGCTATCACCTGCAATACAAACGTTGCTTTTCTCTCAATTCATTCATCATTTTATAACAATTATATAGCAGGTACAGTCAGCGTCATATAGATCGTAACAGACAAGATATGCAAATATATAGGTACACCAAAAGTAATCAATTATATCGGTACAACAAAAGTCCTCAAAATAATAGATACATTCACCCACCCACCCAAAAAATTTAAATAGAAGGTAATAGATTGCTAAAAATAGCAACAGTCTTCTCTGTTAACATATGATAGTTATTTGTAAAACGTGGCCTTAAGTTGTTCCCAGCCGTGAATGTTTTAAAAACGGTTCGGAGTGTAAATCAATATTTGACTATCGGAGATACAGATTCATTGCTGTGCTCGTCCGTCACTACGATCTCACATCGAAATACATGTGCAAGCGACAAATTAATTCCGGTCTATTGAAGAAGCAGGAAACATATACGATAACGATACATTACTTTACTACGAGGGTAGTATACCCACGACCCATACAAATATTGTCGTGATTTCGACCAAAAACAATAATCAAATCTTCGAGTTATGGTTGACAAATATTGTGTAGATGGATAATAGCATTCGACGATGTTAACATCGGTCAAGCTGATGTGTATACATAACTTCAATAACATAGGTACAGTCACCTCCAATAAAGTGTAAGAACTTTCGCACGCACAGCGGCGGTTGTATAGACTATATAAAGCGACGAGTAGCAGTAATTAGGTCAGTCGATTTGAGACCTTCGAGCCGGCAAGTCGTGTCGGTGCGTGAACTTGCCATGTGCTACGAGTAGTATATATAGAGAAGAAGAAGAAGAAGAAGAAGAAGAAGAAGAAGAAGAAGAAGAAGAAGAAGAAGAAGAAGAAGAAGAAGAAGAAGAAGAAGAAGAAGAAGAAGAAGAAGAAGAAGAAGAAGAAGAAGAAGAACATAAGTACAATTACATAAGTTACTAAAATTATTCTATTTTGTTATAAAGCTAATAATGCCTAATAAAGGCTAATAATTATAATATAAGGTGGTGGTCTGAAACTGTTTTTTTCCGACATCGTAATTGCTCTCTGCTTTTGGATGTCGGATTTTTATCATTCTTTTTTTATTTGTAAATTAGTGCTTGTCAACTGATTTTCTAAAACTAACTAACTAATTTTTGGTAACTTAAGTCTAATTTAATTTCTTAGTTATGTGCAATTTTATTATGTTAGTTATTGTTTCTTGGTTTAATCTGTATTACCTATAATAAAAACTTTTCTTTCTTTCAAAAATCAAAACTATCTAGTACTATTTTACTTATTATATTTGTACCAAAAAGTTTAAGAACAGAATAATTTCAATATTACTTTCGGCAATTAAAGTAACAAATTCCGACTTAAAATAGGTGAATAAATTACTGTTGCATTAATATTATTATACAATATTTAAACGACATCTATATTAATAACATTTGTGTGTACATAATTAGAGTAGTAGAGTTGTAGTAGAGTATAAGTACTATTTTTATTTAATATTGAAATGTTTGTAAAGTAATTGTGTTTACCCGCTGGCTGTAGTCAACTGCGAAGCGTATGAACCATATCTCGCACTCCTTGTAGTCGAAGCGGTGTACGACAGTGACAGCGCCGTCCCCCGGCCGCGGCTCAGCCTCCTCCAGCCGACCCGGCTTCCAGCAGATTATTGCGTTCTCACACGACTGCACATACACACGGTGCGAGATTAAAAACAAACATAATTAGTAGACTATGTGTTCTTCCAGACTATGTTCTACATCTATGTCAAATTTTATTTTGTAGTAAGTAATAACATTTTGCAGACACCTTGTAACTAACATCCATCCATCCAACATTTAAATATTTAATATTAGTAAGATATATGGGGCAAAGAAGTAAAACTGTAAAATTAGTTTTCAATCCTTATCTTTTTAACCGTTATTAAAAAAAAATACACCGAAAACCCATATTTGAAGATTTACAAATGTGGAATATTCTTGAGTATTATTCAATCAGGTCAGAATTATTATTTCATTTATATAACAAAATACCCTTACCTTTGACAATATTAAATCTCCCATCCATCTGACACAATCTACATAGTTCCTGTGTATATCTCTCGTAGAGAAGTCAGGGAAGTGTTCCTTCAGCGAATTGAAAGGTCTCAACGCTCTGTGCGGATTAAAATTATAACTCTGTTTGATAGCCTCATTCATTGATGGTTTGTCAAGACGCCATAGCTTTAGTGAATGATCCATTCCGCAGGACATTATCCTCTCCCCTTTGAGATCAAAGTCGGCACTTAAAACCTCATCTCTATGCCCTTCTACTCCACCGAAGATGGCAATACACACATCCGTCATAATGTTCCACAGACGAAGTGCATGATCTTTACTCGCTGAGAGTAATAAATTAGGGTCTCTAGGATGGAATTTGACCTCGTTGATTGCATGACCATGTCCTATGTAATGCTTTATACATGTGTGTGTAGCCGGATGGAATATACGTATTATACCCCTCGAGCCAGCTACTGCTAACAGAGGCAGGTTGGTTTCTTCCTCGTATGACCATGCACATGTGTAAAATGTTTCATCTACCTGTAAAGGATTTATATATTGTATCTTTCAGCGGGCATTTTAATATATAATGTACAACTCTGTTATTATATATTGTCACTAACATCTGGGTCAGCGTAACATTGCAGGAATTTGAATCCACCTGATTCAGGACATTCATATATAGAGACCCTGTTGCTCCCCACGACAGCAAAGATGAGAGGCTCCCCCTCTCCCAAATGGTGATTGAATTGACATCCAAATAATGGTAAGCCATGGTCTTCTTTAGCACTGCAACTATTATAGTAATAATAATAAAAGTTAATAATAATCTTTGAATGAATATTATAAATACTAAATAATACTGTTTAATATTACAATTTGATCTGCTCATTTATATTTTTATGGAAATTAAAATAATTTGTTTAATATTAAAATATGAATCATATGTTCACACAGCTAAGATTAATTTTCTTGTCTTTCAAGGACTTAAAAGTTCTTAAAAAAGTATTGTAACATGGAAAAGCAGAACAAATGCGTTAATAATGGCTTTGACTTCATTTGGCTTTGTTTTACAAGTACTTATTAGAATTTATAGTACTTACTTAAATTTATATGGTGGTTTTACTTGTTTAGTAACTTTTTTCTTGCCTCGTCGTCGTTTCTTTACACGTGAATTAGTTGGGGTCTCACTACGCGACGTATTATCTGTATTAGAAGTGCTCTCAACGCTTGATGTGTCATCCTAAATAATTTAAATAATTAAACTCACCGTATTATCCCTATCACACAATACAGTAATTTGTTGTAGATTATAATGGTCATAACATATTGCTTCGTGATTATTCATATGCACAATCATAAAGTAAGTTTGAACAGTTACAGCGATAAAATAACTTATACATGTATCTCGACCATTCTGTTTCAATGTTAAAACAAAGTCATGATGTTGACTCACAACAAAAAGGAACGAATGTATGTCTACTTACAGCCTCATTGTCAGAAAAATTCATAGTAACCACCAATTTTTATAAGGAGAAAACAATGAACGTATCCAATTTGTAACTTTCATACAATCAACAATAATGAATTCATTTTTATTTTCAACACACTATTATCAGCTGGCGATGGCGTCCTAAACGTCAAATGTCAAATTTTCGCGGGAGTTTTGACATTTTAGGGCAAAGTCAATATAGATTTTTGTCTATTAATCTTTTTCTAATATTTTCATTTGTCATTTTTAAACTATTTATTTCATGCATTTTTATTTTTTTTTTATGAAAATAACTTCTTTATTAATTATGAATTCTAAAATGGTGTTATATTTTTTTGTTATCACAAGCGAAAAGAAGTTTGATAATAATTAAATAACGGTACGTTCTTAAAGAGGGATTAAAAGTGGTTGATATTTAATAATAACAAAACATGTGTTAACGGAAAGAGTATAGAGAGGTAATTAAAATCCTTTCACTTCCAAGTAATTAAAAGTTTTATGATGTTACGCCAAAGCAACGGTAGCTTTTATTATGTTTGCTCAGCATTTGACCCTGATATGTGCTGATATGAGTGGATTACAATTTATGATATAAATAATATACATATAACACACACTATTATTTTTATACTTGGAATTTTAAAGTTATCCAGTCGATATTAGAATTTTTGTGTTACTAAAACGTGACGTAGAGTGACGAGAACTTAACTTTTTAAAGAATTTTTATACTCTTAGTTAAATAATGACTGAAACACGATAAAGAAATAAAAGACAATTAATTTTGTATATGAATTTTAATAGCAAATAAAAAATACAGCATATTTATTAAAACAAGGTTGACCTTACATTTAAATATAACATAATAAATAATTATTACATGGTAACATTTTATGTAGGTAAATTCTAATTACGTCTAATCACAGCCACTTTTCTTAAATGATAAAAAAATAAATTTAAAACTATACGTATTTTTAAACATTTGACACTACATAAACCTACTTAATACTGATAAGTAAATGAATAAATGTAATGCGTTTATTTTGACATGTTATAATTAAAATTAAATTTTACAAGAATTATTTAATGTGTGCTACAATTATCCTTGCTATTTTGGGTTGCAAAGACGCATCATATGGGCTATTAGAGTACGCACACATTCTTAATTAAATCATCGCTATGATTTTATATTTTAAAACGTGCGCTAAGCAATTTAATAAATCACATCATCCAAAGTATGTAGGTTTTTGAACGTATGTGTACTGGCTTTTTAGGTCGTTATGGCCATGACCCTGTTATAAAAGTTAAAAGGGTCATACGTACTTATTAAATTTAACTGTACATTATATTGTAAAAAAATAGCTTACTAAAGCCTCACAATTTATCCACTATTTTATGTCTAAGTGTTTCATTCAGGAAAACTTACATAGGTAAATCAAATCGTGATTGTCCCAGTTAGCTTTGTTATGGAAAGGTAACTACTGTTCACATTAGAAATTCATAGACAACTTTTAACGAAAATGTATCATCGTAAGTTGTAAGAATTGAGTTATTCATCCTTTCTCTCTCTCTTTCTAGCCTCCAAAGTGTTATCTCTCTCTGTCTAGCCTCTTAAGCCTCTCAGTATTTAGGCGAGTGACACATGCAAGCGTGCCGCAGCGCCACCTTCAGCCAGGGCAGGAACTTTGCAACACGCGCATACACGCCCGGGTAACCTTGCCGCGCGCATCCGCGCCCCCACGACACTATACCTGGAACAAACGATCACTTTCTTTATTATATAGTAAAAAAAACAAACAAAAAATAAAATTTTATCTTTTTGTCTAATTTCTATGTTATCAACTACGACGAAAATTCTAAGTCTACAACAAAAAAACAATTCGGCTTTTCTTGCTTTTGAATATGCACATTGTGGCCTGCAAGATATGTCGAACTTACGAACCTCTAACACAGTAGGACAACACATTGACAATATTTCATGAGTTCAGACACTGTAGTACACTCACCAACAATAGTGTAATACGGTCTGGTGAGAAGCAGGGGTCCGCCGGAGTCCCCAGTACAGGAGTCCCTCTCGGGCGCGTTTGCGCACAGCATGCGCGGTGTTACCTTGCGCCGCCCGTAACCCGCACCCGAGCACTCCTCTTGAGCCCAAATGTTCACCTCTGCCTGTAAAATATTTTTCTTATTAAACTGTATTTTTTACCATACGCTAAAAATCCCAGCTAATCCGTTTGTTGATTGTTTATAGAAATACTTTGAAATTATCGGTTTCATGATTTAAAACAATAAGTGCGACCCAAATTGTGACATTCTCTTGGAACGTAGAAGGAAGAGGTAGAAGATTTGTAATCTTCAACACAATACTCACCTTCATAGGGATACTGGAAGGTGGACCTTTTTCAATAGTGCTGCCCCAGCCGGACACAATTGCCTCCACGCCTTCCAGCCGATTATCATCGTCAAAGTCTGAAAAGTAATTACACAGTGAACATTCTCTTGCCCTTTTCTATATTATTTGTAATATAGTTAAAATTAAAGAAACCTATATAAATTAACCTGGTAAATATGAGTTAATCCCTAATATTTTTCCCTTTTTAACGGAGTTAAAAAAAGGTTGCTTAAAAAAAAAACTAGTAGATAATTAGATGTTAACAATATTCTCGTTTGGATGATTAATTATCTGTTGACTAACCTTAATTCAAAACGACTAAAAGAATAAATCATAATTAATTAGTTCATGTATAATACCATCATCATCGGCTCACTATACGTCCCCACCGAGGGGCTCGGAGCCTACCCTAAGTTGAGGGTGATTAGGCCATAGTCAACCACGCTGGACAAGTGCGGATTGGTTGACTTCACACATATCTTTGAATTTCTTCTCAGATATGTGCAGGTTGCATCACGATTTTTTCCTTCACCGTAAGAAGAATGTATGAGTATAATTAAATTATGTGAACACAAAAACTTTAAAACACAGCATTTAAAGTTCAGTGTTAAGGTAATAAATTATTTCATTTTCTCAAATTAATTGCAACTTGTTTTAACAAAAAAATAAATCAACACAACTTAACGGAATTTTATAAAAACGAGTTAATTAATATAATAGGTACAAGAATTAATTAGAATACAGATGTGATCTCTTTTAAATTATATTAATTACGTGAATCGGAACGTTTTACAGTTAATTTTTGTCGATGGTTGGACATAGTCAACTTGAATTTATTACTATAAATAATTTTATAGAGAACGGTCTGATTCTGTCAAATAAAATGCAACAATTTATGTTTTATCAAAGCCGTTACAGAAAAATACCGTACGGTTAATTATATTGTAATCATAAACTATAGCATTTTATATATTTATTAGTTGCATACAATATCCAAATAGATTAGTCAGATATAAATGTTATTTATGTATAATAGATGCATCGATACTGATGCCGCTATTTGTACGAGTTTCTGAAACAATTCCAATTAAGTGGAAGTTTTTAAAATGCCACACCCTAGTCTATGGTCATGTTGCGCCTTGTAGCGATAAAAGATGTTATGCATTATTTTATTTATATTATAAGGTGGCAAACGAGCAAGCGGACACTTGGACTCGCCAATATAGCGACGCGACCGCACCCTATAGACACCCGCAATTACAGATGCGTTGCATACCGTTAGGAAGAGATCACTATCTAGTTATCTCTTCCTAAGCGTCCTCCAATCCACTTATCCTTTACTTCCTTTCCTTATAAGAAAAGAGTGGGAAGACTTAAAGTATCCTGATAAAAGATGAAACGGATTACTTTAGTAACAACCTAAATCTAGATTTGTTAACCTACCAGGCAAGCATGCAGATCTATACAGATGTTCAGGGATTGGTTCAGCCAGTCGGAGCACGGCGATGTCATTGTCGTAAGTGAACCTGTTGAAGTCCGGGTGTTGCGTGACATGCGCCACCGGGATACCATCTTGCTGGGAGTTGTTCACGTCGTATTCTCCAACCAGCACTGATAGACGAGACGCCTCCACCCTGGAATGGACAATGAACTTGTTAACGAAACGTAAAACTCAATTATAGGCAGTAGTAACGCAAAGATGTAGGTTATAGATTACAGGTTTTCTTCCTAAAAAATTCTAATTCTAAAAAATTAATCGTCTTTACTGTCTTTTATCTTTGATAAAATAGAGGGAACAATATGTTTTAAACGGGGTTTTTGGTCTCAGAAACCCACGGTTAATGTGTGGAATAAAAAATTTCTCCTAGCTTTTTATTTTTGTAAAATAAATGGATTATGCATTTTCAAATTTATGATGTAAGTGGCACAATTCTACTACTTACTAAATATCTCTTCCGAATATAATTAATCGATCGAAACAATAAAACATTTCATCGGATTCCATGACGTTCATTACTTCTCTCAGTTCGATTATAAATGGACATATTTATTTCTTTGATGCTATTTTTCCATTCATAAAAATATCGAAGGTCAAGGTTCGATTACTTAACATAAGTCTCCTTGGCACCGCTAACTTGTAGTTAAGTGAGCCAAGATATGGTAATTATAATTCAACGCACGCCCTCTTACAAAAGCTATGCTCTCTGCTGCGTAACTGTGAAGAATGGAACGCATTGGCGCATCTAATGCACGCTCTTGACCTCGATATACTAATTTAGAATCGAATATTTATATATGTTTTGATGCAAGAATCTTTTCAGTATGTTTAATACTTTTCAATTGAACGTTTATTTAATTGATTTCTATCTACTTTATTAGGTGACTTCAGACAAAAAAGGTTATCAATTCGTCTGTATTTTTTTTCGTCTAGCCCTCTCCGGAAGAACATTTATCATAAAAAACACAGAAATACTTCAACGCCGTTTAACTAAATATTTATTACAATTAGGAAGCTGCAATAATCAGCCCAAAATATACTCTATTTTATTAATCTTAATGTATAGATAATTTAAAATCAAATTGGAGAAGACAGTTTGGTAAAACCATAATTTATTTTATTTCTAATAATCTACTAGGTTTTATTACAACATAAAATATAATGATAATAAACTTGAGATAATTTCAAAATCCATTAAAGCAGGTGCCTTCCGTGTTTACGTAACTTATAGATTTTTCGTTTAGCACTGCACCTGACCTTTATCTTTCGCGTATCACTTGACATTTATTACATGAACAAGTGGACAGTTATGAGATATGGATGTCATAAGAGATTGTCTTCATATTCGTAGTTAGCTCACAAGTAAAGCATTTATCATTGCGTTAATATGAGATGTATTTATATATCTGGGACTATTTGTTCCCATGAGATGACAAATTACAGAAGATATTTCTATGATAAAAAAAGATTAATCTTTATTACTCGAAGAGAAAACTTTGCATGTAGGGAATAGATTAAAGTGATTTTTGAAGAGTGCATAGAGCTTAAAAATAATAAAAATAATTCTTTTGCTTATTAACTATTGCAATGGGCGACAACTAGGCTAAACCAAACGTATTAATAAAAGCTTACTCCTTTTTAATAGTGCTCGATTTTTATCTTAAGTGGTTTCAGGTTACACCCAATTTCCCAGCTGGGTCTTGGATCTTGGATAAATTTCCGTTATTTTTAAATTTTCACCGCTAATGTAGTAGGCTACGAGCTTTTTGCAGATGATTCATAGAGCAAGTCTAAACCGTTATTTTCCATAATGGCTTTTCTTTTTACTAGCAAATTTTCCTACTAATGATTACAATGTACTAAACTAGATAGTACCCGCGTCTCCTGTTATTTATTACTAGTTCATGTCAGTAACTGAAAATTTCCGTACAGAAAGAGAAACGGAACGTTAAAAATGCAACAGTTTTAACGTTAACATTCCATACGTCACTAGTATTTCTAAGTTTCCATTGCCGAAATATTTCTACTAAATGTATAGTTGTCTCTTTTATTCTCTTTGGAAATATAGAGATAACTATAATTTCAGAAAATGATTCAACGAAATATTACCGAAAACGTAAAGGAACATTTTTAAATTGCTCAATATTCTCGGTAATTTGTCTGTTGAATGCAAATTGATTTGGCGCACGCATACGAATTATTGCATAAGAAACGCAGCCCTTTGGAGGTCAAGTGACTGATTTGGGTCAACATCATCGCCCTGTCCTGCTTTTTTATTACATAAAATAAATATGTTTGTAATATTATGAAACGATCGATTTGTAAACAACGGTTTTAAGGATAAAAGTAATGGCAAATATTGGTCAATATTATTCTACGTAAAAAATATTGGATATTAAATGTTGCCCTTAACTTTGTTTTTATGGAATTAATTAATTAGTCTATGGTTTTTTCATCCAGAACCGAGCAACTGTTCTAGTGTTACGAGGTGATCCACCAAAGGGTCCACACCAAGTACGAGATTTTGTTGTTATGCTTTACGCGTGCTGTACATATCTAATAAATGTCGTAGATGACGTTACGATTACTTTCTTAAATTTTCGTGCTAGGCCCTTTGAGCTTTCTTTCGCATGACTGCAACACTTTTAGATGTCCCAAAAAGTTTGCTATGGGTATAAAAAAGTTAAAACTCATATCTATTGCTCGTCAAATGTAAAATTATCTGGGATTTATGAAAAATATTTATAGTTAGTAGTTAGTTCAACCACTATACCATATACTCGTAAATTATTATATCTATTGAAATTGACTACAGATATTTAAATGTTAAATGTGTGTTCCTATAAATTGAGTAATACTTTCACTTTGATTACTCGAGTCCTGTAGTTAAAATGGCCGCGGACAGTTGTGTCATAAACATAAGAGCTCATAATCAACATTATGAGAAGCGGTATTACAAAGATTTCATATTTTATTGGAAGGAACATAAAAAAACAAATTGTCTTGGCCTCCTGCCCTTCACCGTTGACTCAAACCTTTACGACATAATGTTTATGAATTCGCAATAAATAAATTTTTAGGTTACTTAAAACTCGATAACGGAAACTTTTTAGACTGTACGAAGTTTTTATAATTGATACTGGCTGACGCCCGAGACTAGGTCCGCGCTGAATTAAAAAAAAAAATTGTAGCCTATGTGTTCTTCCAAAAATGACAAATTTTAGCTAGATCCATGTAGCCGTTCTAGATACGTTCTATCAAACATCCATCTATTCATCCAAACATTCGCATTTATGGTATTAGTAAGATTAAGGAAAGATTGTGGAAGCCAATTCTAGTCTTCGTCCCCACTTGTTTTTCGTGTAATTTCTATATCAAAAATTCGGACTTCTAGCTTTATCAAGAACAAAGATATAAGGGTCTGAAATCTTTAAGTTGCTTCAAGAAAAGACGTCCTCGGCGAGTGCACTGCCTCGAATCTCCAGAATTCGTGAAATTTAAACAAAAAGTACACGAAGAATTTCTGTCTAAACAAGTACTTTGCAGTTAAATTTTAATGTTAAATCGTAAACTACATCTGTATCCCAATCCTTGTCATGAAAATTATGTTTGGATAAGCTGACAAGTGATAGTGAATTTTGGGAGATAAAACGGTATTCAACACAATCCTTTAAAATACTCAATATTACTTTGAAATGTCATTTAATTCCTTTTAGTGGAGTTAAAATCTAAAATCCAGAAACGAACCAATAATAATAAAATAAGGATTTCGACACATTATCCTGCTCAGGATCAATATATTTGCTGTCAACCGGAAGCAGCTTTCCACGCCTAAATGACAACATTATAAAATAAATAATTAGAATTTGACATAAAGGTACGTTTTCACTTCAATACTTACTTAATTTACTTTTCTCTCTAGGCGTGGGTTACTAAGAATAGAATCTCCGTTCAAAACATATTGTTATCTCTGTATTATCAATGATTACAGGCATTACTATATATCTTATACAGAGATTTTAGCTTCAGAAACCAACAGGTAATAGTTTAAAGTCTTTTTAAGTCATGAAAAGGTCTATTCTTGATATTTTTTAAAAAGCTAGCCTTTGCAATAGTAAATATAATTGTTTAATTACTTTTTTAAAAAATCATTTTATTTCGTCGTAAGTGGTTGGGATTTACAAGTATGTGGTTATCCTTTTCCAACTTTAGTGGAAACGTACCCTTACGACTGACTCGAGCGAACCTTTTATAATCTTTGATAAAGAAAATATCTGTTTTTAAACGAGTGTTAAAAATATTAATGCTGCGTAAATACAATTTCAATTTGGTTAATTAGGAAATTAAACTTTTATTTCTCTTATTCGTATCCAACCGATATCGAATTGAAAGGCGACCTACATTTTCGTATATGTTACGTATAATAAACATATTGTTTAATTTTTTAATACATTTTACAAGCATTATGACGTTCAAATGTTCCGTAATAACAGTACTGTGTTTGGATTTTGTAATAATGATTGTTATTCATTGAATGTGATCTCTGGTATTCCTAAAAATATTCGTACTTTTAAACAGTATTAGTTAGAATCCTTTGGCGCGAATGACGTGCTTTCGTTACAAAGTCCAGTGTCAGAATGAATAGTGAGGGGGCATAAACGTCGACATTTTAGTAAGACTAGTGTTGAGTCAATACACTGGCTCATTTTCTGATTTTCTTCCTAACAGTAGTAATGTAGAATTAATATGGTTAAAACCACATATAGTTTTTGGTGACTAATCTAGTAGAACAGCGTTTCTTAAAGTGTGCTTGAAGACTTTTTGGAGAGACAACATAAATAGGTACTAATCATAATCGAAAAAATACTTAAAATTATTAGTTAGAATTCTTTGGCGCGAATGACGTGCTTTCTAACAAAGTCAAGTGTCAAGAATGATTAGTGAGGGGACATAAACGTCGATATTTTAGTAAGGCTAGTGTTGAGTACACCGGCACAGTGTCGGATTTTCTTCGTAACAATAGTTAGGATGCGAACTGATCGGTGGATGCGAGAACAGAATCACGAATTCTACGGACTAGAATAATCAAACTTAGAATTTAGGGTTCATTCAATTACAGAGCTAAGAGCTGGACGTTTGGTGGTTTTGTTTTAGCAGATTATTTACGATAATAGTCGAATGTAAGATTCGAACCCACTTTCTCGTCTTATTAACTGTTTTTATACTTTATACCTTTTTGGAACTATAATATAATATTATCGAAGTAACCGCGTGAAAGTTAATTGGTAAAATGAGCTTGTAACTTAATACAGAATTTTAAAATGTTTTATAAAAAAGGACCATAGTGTGACTTCTTAAAAGAAATCTCGATTCTTTGTACAAGAAGTGGCTATTGCGGTCATCTTAAACATACAAATTAACAAGAGAATTAATGTCATCATTGGTTACTTATCCATAAAGCCAGCTACACACGTTAGATTTAACTATTGTGAGACTGTCCAGTTAAAAATGAAGGTGTGTACCGAGCTTAAAGACAGAATTACAATTAGAGATCGTTTTAGTAAAAACTGTGTCAACAAGTTGTTTAAACTACAATTATCTTGAATAAAACCAATAGTATTTTTATATTTTTTATATTACGCGACTAATATAACTGTATTTACTATTTGTTGTGTTTAACCAATATCGGGAGAGTCTTAAAAATTGTATCATTATATCGTTTAATGTAGGTTAAAGGTATTCTTTAAGTAAATACAACGATTCGAATTCGAATTTCGATTTTTTTTATCTGTGCGATCTCGGGTATTGCAAAAATGCCGCTGCGCCATATTCATTCGGTATTTTTAAAGTATGTAAGTAGATCAAAATACTACACATTTCCAAGTGAAGGTTATAAAGATATAGAGGTACAGTCATAAGCAAATATCTTGAAAATTATTTACTCCGTTAGACAATTGTACCAATTGACGAAACCACTATACAAGTCGTATTGGGAGTGGCAATATGATTTTGTTGCTATCGAAAATCCACGGTTAATATTCAAAATGCAGCTACGTCCAGATTTTTTTATTTAAGTTATATATTTCTGTCAAACTTTCTCGCACTGTATTCCTTTTTACTCATGTAATTTTCCTCTCACTGTACTTTCAATAAAAATTAATGCAAATATCTGGCCAGTATCGTGTATCGAGACAAATTAAAGATAAACATTTTAATCGAAGTTGAATGGAAATTTTAATGACGATTTATCTTATTTTTTTTCATATAAGGTTTATTGGGTCAACGGAAATGTGTACGAAATTCGCCAAGATCATGTTACAATGAAGAAGATTTAAATACCGAAATGCTTAAACTTTTTAATGTAAACTTTACAAAGCCATGATAAAAATGTCGTAAATTATAAGTTTTGATACTTCAAAACTTATAATTTACGACATTTTTATATATTTATATATTAATAACAGACATATTACTATATGTCTGTTATTAAACAAAACACTTGTCAATTAATGCTTTTGGCTAAGGCGTGATTACAAATGTTGTTAATTTTACGCATAGTAATTTTCAGATATCTTGGCAGCTATTAACTTCGAGCCGATGACCTTGGGCAGCCAAGATATTTGAAAAGAAATATACCCCTCATCATTTCTTTTTATTTAATTACAGTTATAATAAATAATCTTTGTGTTGCCATAGTTAAAAAATGAATAATTACAAAGTTCCATCGGATTATAATACAACAATATAATTAGTCATTTAGCTTACAATATATAGGATAGGTTAACGGACATAATTTAATTTAATCTGACATGAAAGCGAGAATAAGTGAAATTTAATTATGGACTCGTCAATATTTACACTCCGGGCGTCTGTTGTTATAACGTTGATTGTATTGTGTGTCAATTGTGCACTTTCAAATCGGTCTCGACCACTGACCTCTATAAACAGACTGGCTATAATCCATAGTATTTTGTGCCTATTTGATTTTTAGCATTTTGACGTTGATGGTAGCTTGTGGTGTGGATTCGAACTAATAATATAGATAGAATTAACAGTCACGTAACATCAACAGGCGCGTTTAAATCGGAACAAATCTAAAGCTGTCATTCCCAAGGAATAGCCTAAACATTTTTAGAAATCAGTGATGTTGACGTACGTACGCTGACGACAATGCCACCCAATATTGTTGACCTCTTGACCGATATCAATCAGAGGTAAAAAAAATCTAATAGCAAACAAAAAAATGTTCACACTATATATCGCAATAAGAGTAGGTGCAAGACTAACACTGAAATGAATAGTCCTAACATCAAAATAAGGGATTTTTAAACCTGTACACAATAACATGTGATTTTCATGTACCATACGTTTTCTAGTATAATATCATATCATTATTTAGTCATCATTAAATGTGTTAGAAGTTTGCAACTAGTTGACTTTTGTTTACTATACGGAAGTCATTAGTAATTTCGTAAGAGAAAAGTGGGAAATAGCAAGATTTTCATATCTCATGAGAATCGCACTTTACTTCCGTCCATTGTTGTATTTGCATTAAGCTGAGATTTATCATACTCCATCATAACAGATCCTCGTACTTTTAATATTGTAATTAAAACTATAATACACACCACGTAGTTTATTTTTAGTTCTTAAAAGGACATATTTTAATGTAGCCTAAAAAGCTGCGTACGGATTGAGCGCGGCAAATTGCACACTGGGTCGTGCAGCAACCGTGCGATGCACATAACTTTAGGTGAAGCGGAAAGGATTAGAAAGTCAGTTCTCTAGTACAGATAAAACATCGTGTTGAATAAAACCATAGTGCACACTAGACCATAAATTATGGTACTCACTCAAAGATGCAATGTGTAGCGGTGATGAGATGATCTCTGGCGACAACCGTTGCGCCGCAGATGACCTTGCCGTCCCTCTTAAGCGCGGCCAACCACGGTAGCTCGCCTGGGGATACCGCGCCGCCTCCCACCACACGAGCGCCACGCGCCACACCGCAAGCTGGACGAAAACATAAAGAATTACACATTAATAAAAAAAATAACGAACTAATAACATTTAATATCGGTTTTCCATTTTGGATGCAAAAGAACGGAAGCAAGAGGTCTTGTAAATCTTATATATAAAATTCTCATGTCACAATTTTCGTTCCCATACTCCTCCGAAACGGCTTGACCGATTCTCATGAAATTTTGTGAGCATATTGCGTAGGTCTGAGAATCGGCCTACATCTAATTTTAATCCCGAGCGGACGGAGTCGCGGGCGACAGCTAGTCATACTATAATATATTATTATAAATGCGAATGTTGTTTACATGGATGGATGTGTGTTTGTAGGTATCTCCGGAACGGCTGAACGTATCTCGATGAATTTTGGCATACATATAGAACATAATCTGGAAGAATACATAGGCTACTCCTTGTTTTTTCTTAATTCCGCGCGGACGGAGTCGCGAGCGATATCTAGTTGACAACCTATTTCTCAGCCTTATAAATCAATTTAATTAATACAATACCGCCATCGACAAACCTCTTTTGAAGATGTTAATATCACACTTACGTTGTATATGATTTATACAGTCTGCCTGAAAATATTCGCAATATTTCACGTAGCTATGTCAGTGAAGTGGGTTAAGTTGTGATTAACTGATAATGTTGTGAGTCACAGGAAACTGCATTATCTGAACTGTGCAAAAATGTTTACGTGCGTTGCATAACTGCCGTTTTGATATATGACAGTAGCTACGCGAGTTATTGCACGAATTAAATGCAGCATAAGCTATGCATTTTATAATGTAGACGTTAATTTATATAAGTATATTATGATCCATATTGTTAATCTTATTTTTCACACTATTTAAGAATTGAAAAAGTAAAATAAGTATAGATTTAAGGTGTTCTTCAAGTAAATTCGTTAGAAATAAAAAGAAGCTATTCTTTTTAATTATCTATGATAAAAATTCAAGACAAAACCTCTTAAAGAAGCTATTTATTGCTTACGAGTTTATCAAGTCACAATAAAAATTATTTGATAAAAAAATTAGTTTCTTATTATCGATGTATTTTGGACAGCCCTTAAGTAAGGACAAACAATGTCTGTTCGTTTTATCGTCGTTTTAAATCTCTTCGAACACAAAGGCAAACGGTGTTATAGAGAGCAAATACGGCGTCATATTTAATACCATGCAATTCTGAACAAACAGTTATCCCTCGTACAAAGTGTGGGTGGACATGTATGATAATTGTTATATATTCGTCATGATTTACTATCAACATGGCGAAATTTGGCAGCTTTTGAAGTGAAATAAGCATTTCGGGACTCGATTGTGCTTAATTAAATCATTGTGAGTTTGTCAAAATCAAGGAATATTTATTTTAGGACAAAATGAAATGAATTTTTGTAAAATGCATAGACACCACAGTTCATTCTTTTACAATTTGTAAATCTTTGGACGCCCTCCGTCTGATTTTTTTTTTTAATTTTGTTTTATAAAGTTTCACGTACAAATGTTTGTATGTCAAATGAATTTAATATTATTTATTACTTACTAATTGTATTTTTGATATAACCTATTAAATCGATTAATTAATGTGTACGGTCAGTATCGTTTTTTTAGAATAAAATTCAGACTAATGGCAACCCTTAATATGTCAGATCAATATGGAACAAAGTTCCGTTGGATTCGTTCGAAAAGTATTATAACATTTATGAAGACATTATAAAATTTATTGTTATAATCTGTTAACGAAAGCATCCGTTATTATTGATCTGTGGCAGACAGTGTTATAATCAATAATTTAAAATCATTCGTCATGCGATTCGGCGTAAATTAGCTACGTAATAAAAGACATCGTCACAATATCAAAAACTTGAATCATATATTTGAATTTATGTGTTAAGCGTATTTTTAATAAAATATCAATTGATATGGGAGATTTGTATTTTAAAAGATATTATCCCAAGTTCTAAACTGATGTATAATCATTGTCAACATTAGACAAACCGCGCATTTTTTGAAAAACTCGTAAACCTAAAAATACTTCTTAAAAACACTTTCTCGCAGATTTGTAGCTATCCATATAATAATTACATTTCATTCTATCATAAAATTTCCATAACATTACCGATGAAATTATGCAAAAATATAATAATTGTATTTCTTAATTTTTTTTTTAATTTTTTAGGGTTAGAGTTAGAGTCCGACTCGCACTTGGTCAGTTTTTTTATGAGTAATTTAAATAATTTTATTAATGATTGTAGAATAATTGAAAAATTCTTTAAAGTTCGATAAATAAAATATGCTTGAATAAGTGGTACATGATCGGTCATTATCGCTAAGGCATCTGGAACATGAACCTAATAATTGGCACTACAACTTTGACAGCGCACATTAACCTGATTTGTGGTTTATTGCGCAGTGTTGCCAGTGTTGCGAATGGAAATTTACAAAATTATCAAATGATTAAGTTACCATATGTTGCACTAATCGTTGGTTTCCGAAACCAAAATATATTTTACTAGTCTTACTAATATTATAAATGCAAATATTTAGATGGACGTATTGATGTTTGTTTGAAGGTTTGGAACGGCTCAACGGATTTTGATGAAATTTGGCACATATATAGTACATAGTCTGGAAGAACACATAGTTTTATTAAGTTTTATTTAAATTCTGCGCGGACGGAGTCCCGGATGACTACTAGTTAAACGTATCGTCGAAGATAATGACAAGGATGACGATATGTGTATATACTCGTAGATTTTTGCCTCAGAAACCAACGATAAGTTAGACATAAATGGTATGTACTATATGTTAAACTGTTCTTAAAAGCATGCTTTTAAAAGTTTTTGCAGTTTAACTTTGCACTTAAATAATTTGATTTAAATAATTACATGATCAAAAAAGTATTTATTGAAACTCACAAAGCTATTTCCGCTTAAAAAAAAACCTTTGAACTTAAAATAAATTAAACGCAATATGTTTAGCGTATTAAAAAGCACAATTTCACACTTACTTGTGGCCCACTGACATTCTTGATAAGGATTAAACTGTTATCCTTTGAGCCTGACGTTATTATTGAGAGAAAAAAAGAAAAATTCAGAAACAAATATATTTTAAATGTAAATTGCGCCCCTGCTGTTTGACTGGGCCGTATTGTAAATGTTTTTTTTTCGTATCACTAAATACACACATTCATGATAAAATCGATATAAAATTGTATTTTAAGTATTTCAAATGTCCCATATTATTTTGTCGTTACGCATTTAATATCGATATGCTTTGGATTTACAGTAACGTAATTTTAAAAGTTTGTTCTTTTTTAAAGTAAACCGTTGAACTTGAATGCTTTAAGCTGATAGTTTAACTTTAATTTTAATTATAACATACACCAGAATAACGTTGCTTACTAGTTTGAAGATGTACGAATCGTGGATATCCGAGACCAAAATCACCGTTTAAAACGTATTTTTAAGAGAGGAATAATACAATTTATAAAGAGATTATGGTGTCAGAAACCTAAGGTAACGACAGGTTACAGGCTTTTGCACTTCCGCGCTAATGCAGTCACGTTACATACGAAGCATATACTACAGTGGAAGAATTATTAAATTAGGTCAGTAGTTTAACAACATTTAAAAAAGAATTTTCCCTTGCACAAGAAATAAAGACATAATCATATGCTTCCTCACAAGTGTTTCGACGGCGGAAACCCATAGACAAACACGTCGATCGGAAATGAAAGAGCGGAATTGAATTCACTGACCTGCGCATGGCTGAGCGTACCTAAAGCTAATATACAAAAAAAAACTATGTATTAAAAATACTTTTAAAGAATTCTTCTTCTATAATAGTAAACAAAATCCTCGTAATAACCTAACCTCAAACTTTTATGCAACATATAATTTTAATGGTCAATATAAATTCTATGATATAATTTAAATGTCTGATTATATTTACTGGTCGTTTTCACTTTCTTATACAAATGACGTATTAATAAAATGTTCATATGAAAAAAATACTGCGCATAAGATTGTCCCCATTTACACTATTGTGATTCTGTAATGCCTTAAGTGCGTATACTCTCTAATATTGTAGTCTTATTTAACACATATTTTGTGATATAATACGAGGAACTAATTTGCCTAAGCTCACCAATTAAGTGGATATTAGAAATTAAAATAAAGTTTTCGGGTCAAATGTCTGAATGAAAGTAAAAGAAATGAATAATGCCATAGATTATTAATGGTTTAACGATCTTTAATTAAAATAAATAAAAAAGCGGTATTTTAATATTGTCCCTAAAAAAATAAATGAAAAACAAATGTAGCAAATACTTACCGAATTAATTTGACAAAAAGTAATGCGATGTCATAAATTACAAGTTGGATATTATTTTGACGCAACCATACCATACGCACAATATTTCCCGCGCTTTTTTGACACATCACATAAACACATACGATAAAAATAACCTATATTGTTGTAAAGGGTAGTGTACACTCACTTAAGGGCTTATAAATTATGTAAATTATTATGTTATGTGGTAAAGGTGTTGTAGACTCACTACAGGGCTTGCAGGCGCGCACCACAGCGACCGCGGTAAGGAGGCACAAAGCACGGAACATGTCTGTTGGAGTGACGGGGCTCTCTGGAGGCGGCGGGAGACGCCGGCGCAGCTATTATAGGCCGCGGGCGGCGCCTCTGCTGAGGCCTCGGGGCCAGGGCGACCGGACCAGGCCAAGTTCACGGATACGCGGCCACCGAGCGAATGACGATACGGGCCGTAGCTGCGTCACCCCACTCGCGCTCGCCGTGTGGTAGGATCGAAGGATTAGATAGTGACCTTGAAACCTACTCATCACGCTATCAATCAATTCTTTTTGCTAATTTACATTGCTAACTATTCAGCTATAGTCAAATAATTGACTATTTACAAGCCTGAAGAAAGAATTCTCTTTTGCGTTTCTCTTTTCTTGATGGATGTGATGCTCTATTGTTTATAATTTCACGCTTATCATACTAATGGTACAAAATCTACAATAAAACATTAATTCATGAAGGTATCGAGTAATATGTACCAAAATAACGGAACCACGACACCTCGAGACTTGCGAACCGCGACAAGTTTCGTCCGATACCCCACGCGGTACAATTAACGCCCTTATTCGGAGTTTGGAAAAAATTTGAACCCATTACCGCCTTCGGGTAGAGTTAATTAAATTCTTGGCATACTTTTTTCTTGTACCTTTAAATTGTTTTTTATGTTAGTGTCATTAAAATAGGGATGTTCTATTTTCTTTAATAAGCTTTTATATCTTTTAAAAAATATCAAATCTATTCCCGACGTTGCAGTGGCATTAATAGAATAAGCATGTATTCAAAGGAATATCGTCTATTGTGAAATCTAGAAGGTCTTAAATCTAGTATTATGGTGTAACACTAAAACATTTAGGTTTTACGTAAGTTTGTTGTGGCGTATATGCAACTTGCCAGTGACCCAGTTTCGCGTTATCGTCTCAAAAACATTCAACTTTCAAGAGAAATCAATATAAAATTGTTTTTTTTTTCTGAGTCTATTTTTTTAACACAAGTCACTTTCACTTACAGACGTAGAAGAAAGCATTATGTTAAATAAAAATGCATGAGCATTGTCAGATATTAAGAAAACAAGAATATAATTTAAATATTATAATAATTTATATGATTATTTTAAGAAAAAAAAAGATACAAAAAGTTGTTGCATTTTCCATTGTCATCATCATTACTGGCAGTAAACATTTAGATCGCATACTCCTCGCAAAAAAAAACAAAGTTACACAACACGCATAACGCCGGATGGAGCGAAGTTCTTGAAGACTCTTAAATTTAGCGAATCTTGCCCAACGCCTTACGCAATTCCAGGACCAACGAGATGCATTCGAAATTTTGCAATTTCACGTGTTTTTTCACCCGTATATTGTACTGACCTACCATAAAATTTTATAGAAAGCAAACATACTTGCGGAAAAAACCCAAACCTGTTTGGAACAATTTATCATGGTTTAATATTTAGGTCATATTTTTAACCTCAATGTTTAGAACATTTTTGATTCATTATATCGCTTTAAATGTCGTATGACATCCATAAATCGTAAAGACAAATGAGATTACTTTCAACTTTATATACATAGTACGTCACAGACTTCGTAGATTAGGCGTAAGTGCAATAAAAATTACCATCGACTATGTTTAAAAAAACATTTCTAACGAAAGAATTATATGAAAAGCATTTATCCTTAACTCTATTATGTTCAACCTAAATCAGTTGTAAAATACCGTTACGTAATTAATATAGAAATGCAATAATAAAAACAGTATATAAAAAACCAATAAGCGAGGTTAAAAGTCGTTAATAATCTGTGGCAACTTATTATAATACGATAAAAGCAAAGATTTCGTTTCCAATTAAACAGAAAGTACTCATGATTACTCATTAAATCCCCATGGTTGCCAAATTATCGAAACTAATACATATCGCTATCTCAGATTTTTTAGAGTGCTTGAAAAAGACGACGTTACGTTTTTATACTAATGTTGCCAACAATAGAAACTCACAAATCATATGTAACTAAATTCACGCTAAAAGATTTTATTTCTACATGTGAACCAATTTTGACTGCGTTGATCGGCGCCATTCTACTTTCTTAATTGTTTATGACGACAGCTATGATTTATTGCAATTACTTTTTTGATTTACATCCATCTTTTTTTTATTAATTAACAAATAATTAGTTTTTTTTTTATTTGAATTTGAAGTCAACGCTCCCCTTGATATTAACATACATTTATAAGCAGCGTTGATATTTTTAACGGTGGAAAAGAATCGAGAATAATATGGACAAGAAATTTGTAAAAGCACAGCATATGGTATATTATTCATGTCTCTGAAACCGAAACTGTTAAATATTACTATGTTTATTTATCTCTATCTTTTCTTTATGTCATATTGCGACATCTTTTCAAGTTAAGGCTGGCCTTAACAACAGCTGCACATGCTTTAAATGTACTCAAAATCATTCCAAAAAATATTTAATAAGCATTTCATATTTGATTATCTAACTCGATTCACTGAATTCACAGATTTCTATGGCTGAAGAACATTTGCAAATCATACTTTGGTATAATATTAATAATAATATCAGTCTTTTTAAATATCTAGGTGGTCCAAGGTCATCGGTGTGGTGCGCAGTGTCTTCCCCCCGCACCCCGCTACACCTAAAATTGTGTTCTGCGCAGCGAGTCGCGCGAAGTTAAGAGCAGTGAAGATATCTGAAAACGTTGATAACCTTGGTTGTTTTGTGGGCGTGTGTTGTGAAGTCAGTCACAATGTATCAGTTGAAGATCGGAGCAAGTGTGCCAAGGCGATGGACCGCCCGTATATTGATAACGATGAGCAGCCTTCTCCACTTTAACCACAACTAATGGAATAATAAACAATAAAATATGTTTTAACTTTAACAGCTGACATAAATTCAAATTATTTGTACTCCTAAAACATATTTGTTTAGTTAGTGTAGTTAGTTAATCTTTACTAACATTATAAGAGCTTTTAGATGGATGGATGGATGGATGTTTGTTTGAAGGTATATCCGGAACGACCCAACGGATCTCGCTGTAATTTGGCACAGATGTAGGACATAGTCTGGAAGAAGAGAACTAAATGAGTTTTTTAATACCGCACGGGCGGAGTCGCAGACGACAGCTAGCATATAATAAAGGAGTTATTAGGACGCCTTACTTTATTTTTGTACTTTTCCTATTTACTATTTAATTTGTCAAATTAAATTTACAACAATGCTTTTAAGACTAAAAATATTACGTAAATAATGTTATAAAACAAAACATTAAAATTCTAACGGTAAAACACATGATTGAATCAGTAACCATCGCGTGGCATCTCTGTTTAATCTTATTTAGGTTAGAAGTCATTATTATTTTATTGTCACAATTCAAAAAGACATAATGTTAACTCAGAGTACAATGTAAAATACATTACATTAAGTGATAACACGAAACATTGCATATTGTTTTATAAACTCGTATACTTAATATTTTGTCGCATACAATTCTTTGGATATCAACAATATATAAATATCAAAAGTCTTTTGAAACTTGTATTTACGTAAATCTCCGATACCTTTTATTTATTAATTGAATATTAACAACGCAATAATTAAACAACATTCCAAAGTACATTTATTTTATTTTTTGTAGTCTATTTATAAAAAATATATTTTTTTTGCAATCGGTACCAATTGTTGTAATCTCTTAACGTGGGTTTTGACTTTTCAGCACTATGTCACAAAAAATATGTTTTTTTTTTTAAAGATAATAGCATAGCAATGTGTTTCGACAGAAGAAACCGACGGTTTTTTTTAATGAATACAAAAAAATACACTGATTACGCAGAAGATTGATTAAATTTCTTAACATAATTCTATATTTTATCGACTACTAGCTGTCGCCCACGACTCTGTCTGCGGGATTAAAAAAATATATTAGTAGTTAGCCTATATGTTCTTCCAGACTGTGTTCTACATCTATGACAAATTTCAGCGATATCCGTGCAACCGTTCTGAAGATACCTTTTAACATCCATCCATCTAAACATTCGCATTTATAATATTAATAAGATTTTGTTTCATCCGTAACAGAACAAATAGTAGTGGCTACTTAATCTTGTTTATTTGAATATATTAAAACGGAATGCACCAGTGACACAGTATCGCGCCCCTGATTTGCTAACGTAGACCAGCATGGTACAGTTTGACCATGTGCGTAACCTACATAAATACAACGATTATACAACTAGAATAGTCTATGGTAGCCTATTTTATTTCGCATATTATCTAGTTCAATGTCAATTAAAATGTAACATAACATAAAAACGCAGTTACATTCAGTTTTCTGTTTGTGAAAATACAGTCCTGTCGTAAAACGTTGTAGTTACATTATAGAAGCGGCTTTGATGCTTTTGTCCATTAAAAAAAAACAATAAGTAGTCTATGTGTTCTTCGAGACTATGTCTATGCGTATGTCAAATATTATCGAGATCCGTTAAGCCGTTCTGGAGATACCTTCAAACAAACATACATCCATCTAAACATTCGCATTTATAATTAAGTAGTAAGTAAGGTTATCTCGTCCAAGTAAAGGATGAAAATGTGATCATTTATCAGACTTGCAATTAAAATTATCCCCAATCAGGGATGTCGTAAAAGTGGTATTGAATTGTAGGTCATGGGTATATTCTTAATATCGAACATCGAAGAGCAGTTTTACATATTAAGGCATGACATAAATACTCGCGACTTTTGACAATTAATTATGTTGAAAAAAAAAACTTTTAGGACAGTTTACAAGAAATGTTTTCACCGTATTCGAAAGTGATTTGGTTAATTGTTGAACATTTGCGGCCAGGTGAGGGTTTCGTGCGAGTCTAATTAATGACATTGACAAAAATACACGATACGAATATTTTCATGTGATATTTTGATTTCACTTTTTAAACATTTATGTCAGGTTTATAACAATTAGTATTCGATTTAGATCTTTTTAAAATCTTTTAGGTTTCTTTGATACAAATAATATTATTTTCTATTTTTTTTTCTTCTCATATTTATAAATTTAAATTAACTGATTTTATAGATATGATATTTATGGCACTCTTCGTTTAAAAGAGTTTGGTTTATAAAAATGAATTTAAGAAACAAAGTTATTTTATCTGTCCTTTTTGACAATCTCATTTTTATGTACCCTTTATACCTTGACCAGTCGATAGCAGCCGATGTAAAATCGACCGTTACAATACCAAAGGACTGTTTCATTTACTGCGATATGAAATCCATATCCTTACTAATATTATAAATGTGAAAGTAACTCTGACTGCCTATATGTCTGTATGTCCTTCCTTCACGCAAAAACTACAGAACCGATTTAAATGAAATTTGGTGTACAAATAGTCTAGATCTAGAGCCTGAGGAAGGACATAGGCTATTTTCGAGGCGAAAAATTATTGAAAAGTAATTTGTATAGAAATATCGACATTTTTACAATTCAATGTTTCTAAAACTGTTACCCTCAAGGATGTAAAATAACAATAGAAATAAAGTTTGTTTAGGAATATGTCAGATTTGTTAGTAAAATAAGTAGCCAAATTTTTTTTTAATAATTAAAATGCTACCCAAAGATAGTATTTCACGCGGCCGAAGTCGCGGGCACAGTTAGTATAAAACACGTAACATTTGCGCATCGTAACATCTTGTAACAATTTCTTGCATCTATAATAATTTGTACAATTTAATAAAAAATCGTAAAAATGTTACGGTCGTTGCATTTTACGATGCTCCATGTGAAAGGTTAGCAGGTCAGATGGAAAGATTTCAATTGATTTTTTTATTATTCGTTTTAAAAATTTTGAGATTACGGTACACGGAACTTGCCGCCTAATTGCACTATACAAATGTCAAGTATTGACAGCACATGACAAAAGCGACAGATAATTAAGAAATTCATTTGTTCCGAACATTTTAACAATAGTTATGCCATGCTAATTTTAAAAAATATATTTATAAATTGTCCTTAAAATATATTTAAATTACATTTATTATAAGTGTTATAGTTAAAAAAGGGTGATCCATAATTTCAATTTCTAGAGTTTATCGCAAAATTATGTCATAAAATTGTTTATGTCCCCAATAAGTGCTTATCTTATTATTGCATGTTGCTGAATATTAGAAAAATATGTAAAATGTTGATTGCGCTTTTTACCTAAAAGTGATAAATTTTAAACTTTTTTAAAAGAATCCTGAGAACACATAATATTTATTAGCTACGTATTGACGTGGCCATATCAATAGAAAGTTTGCAGCTGACGCAATGCACATGCAACCAGGTCAAGTGTGTTCAAACAAATGCTGAATGGAAGTAGGTGTGTCCGTGATTTCCGAATTCTAAGATTTCAATAATACTGCGTATCTTCTTTATGGATGATCGCTTTAATTAAACACGAGGTTTTTTGTGGCACAAGACATCTACAGATAATACAAAAATAAAAAACACATGTTTTATGTATAAATTATTATGTTTGTATAACTCTTTCTGTTACGAACTGTTAACATTAAATAAGTCAATAAATTTTTTACCCTAAATTTTTATTAGCAATTGAGTCTTTAAAAAAATAATGTGTTCATGGAAGTTTCGCAGTTATAAAAACTCCAAGCAGTTAGTGGAAACTGAGATCGATATATCATTGCAACTTAATTGTCTGTCAAATTCTTAAAAATAACGGGGAAAATGGCGTTACATTGCATGAATAAAGTTTCAAGCGAATATAATGGCTACTGAACCCTCGGATGAGTTAATTTAATGGACCCTCATAAACATAACCACGCGTTTCAACTGACTTTTAAAAATTATACATTGTCTTAGAACGCCTGTTGTAATTTATTAGCAAATTCTCTCGTGTTAAAGATGGCTGTATTTTAAATGGCAGAAGAACTTAAAGTGGAATTTTGTGACCCACTTTTTCATCTAAATAAAATATTTTCAGAAGATATTAATTAAATTAAATTATTATGTTAATGTACAATCTTTTATAGCAAATAACCTTTACGCAGTATGGAACATCTGCGAAGCCTTTATACACTTTACATTTAACCTACCGTGTAAAAATTCGTTATAAAGTTTAAGCTTTTAGTGATTAACCTCAAATTGTGAGTGAATATACAAAAAAGCTACCGCGTTTTGGCGGGAAGAATGCTGCGTGCCAGAGAGAAATGTTTTATGACATTTTTGACCACAGGATATATTAAGCCAGTCACTGCACACTTTTGGAAGCAACATAAGATTTTTAGTCGCGATAAAATCTGTAAACAATATTTTTATACGAGATTGTAATGTTCTTTTACATTTACATAACAGTTTATTTCTTTCACTTATTTTATTAAGAAGCCACATCTCTTTCTTATTCTAAACATAAGTAACAAATTTTTCTGAATTTAAGTGGGAAAGGTAATCCTTTTTGCAGTATTTAAAACTTGCTGCTGATGTAAGAAAGGAGAAGTACCACGATCGTACCATATTGGAATTCGTAACCGCTTCCTGCTTATCTTGGTTAAAGGTGTGAATTTCATCTAATAAAAATAATAGTTTAGTAAAGAATTAAAATACTCTTAAATCATACTCCTTACTAATATTATAAATGCAAATGTTTAGATGGTTTATTAGAAGATATCTCCGGAACGGCTCAACGGATCTTGATGAAATTTGACACAGATGTAGAACATAGTCTGAATGTACACATAGGCTTAAGGTTTTTTATTCCGCGCGGACAGATCGCGGGCGACATTAGCTAGTGAATTATAAAGTCACGGGCATAGCCTATGGCTTATTAAGTGGGTCAAGCGTATAGTCACTTTATGGAAATGGGGTTCTGCATATGATATTACAAATATGACTTCTAACATAATTTTTAAAAAGATGTATTTATCAATTATTATTATATAATTTTTAAAAAGATGTATTCAACAGTGGTAGAGCCCGCTTTAACATCTTCGCACGAATTGGCCCAGCTCGTCCGGTGAAATACCACGACCACACAGAAGACAGGCGTGAAGTGGAAGCAATTCCGCGTTTCGTCTGATGAGTGTGCGTCCCGGAGGCCTAATTTAGTCCTCTTTCCCTTCTCACCCTTTTTCTTATAAGGAAAGGAGGGGAAGTGGAAGTGGACTTTCCGGATGAGGGGATGCTTGGAACTGTTTTCTTTCTGTGCATCCTCTCCACCGTCGATTAAAGGTAGGCAACGCATATCCAATTGCGTATGTCTATGGGCAACGGTCACTTCGCTATATCAGCGATTTCAGGTGGCCGCTCGCTCGTTTGCCACCTTATGATATAAAAAAAATATATATAATCATGGCGCTGCAGCCGCGGGTGTGTCTGTCCTGAACCCATAAACTCGCCAATCAGTAAAATATGACTTTTTGTTTAGTTTTTTGAAATATTGATAACTTTTGTTGAAATTGTGTCGAAAATTAGAAAATATTTTTTCCCTCGCGTATTTCTTGATTCGTCGTTATTTGTCTACAAATATATGATTTTTATCTTCAATTAGACATCGTGGATACATTTTTATTATAAGATTAATTTATCTTACCAACTTTCATTTCATTAGCCGGAAATAAAAAAGAATGCGAATGGATTAGCTTTTTTTTGCATTAAAGAGCGACAACTAATTACAAAGTACCAGTGTTACTCTTGGATGTTATGGGCATTATGACCATAAAATTACTGATTAGTTATGACGTCGTAGTTTTTGAAGTGAAGTGCTTAATTTTGTTTAGTTCTCTTATTAATTGTAATGCATGCATGACATCACAAAGACGTGTAGTTATAATAAACATACATACAATAAACTAATTCGTGTTTACGATATCAAACTTAATAGCCCTTTATTAGAGGGCAGTACTGCAGAACCCAATTTCTTTAATTTCGCAATTAACGATTGCATGTCAACAGGCTTATTACGATCCCACATGAGATGTAAAAATGTTAATAATTACATCATTAAGAGATAATAGCTGAAATAACGATGCATATTTGTTACCGATATGCGTCGATTGAGCGGGCATATAACAGGAGTACGGGCGGGAAAAATGCGCATATCGAAGTTGATTTTGCCAGGACAAAGTGGAGCACGAGTCAGTGAAAGTGCTGGGACATTCTTTCTCTCTTTCTTTCACGATTTAACGCACGGAATACTGGCCGGTGATACACACTTGTCTTCCTTAATCAACTACCAGCCGGAGTGGAGTGAGTTGCTTTTGTTTTTTTTTTATATAATCTGTCTAATTGTTAGTTGTGGTTGTGATTAATCTGTGATCCGTGTTATATAAGTAGGAGTAACTTTATAGAGACATCTTAGAGAAAGTTTTCACCGTTGTCAAAATAACTTTAAAAATTTTTGCGCATTTATTTTATACGTACACGTAAACAATATTTACTTTTTTTCTAACCTCTAAATATTGACAGATATAATCTACTGTTTATTTTTTTAAAATTGCTAATATTTTGTCCAAATAATAATCTAATTTAAAGTAAATTAAAATAGCTTTATTATCATTTTTTTGTCATTTTGCGAACCGGTATGTTCCTTATTGAATATCCACCGAGTAACATAAATACTTGAAATATCCTTGACCACGATTAACATGTTATTAAAATAAAACCTTAAATCACAAATTCCTTTACCGTTATGTCAGGAAAAATTGCTGCCAGTCGTTAATATAGCATTTAAAATTAATCGATGTTTAAAAAGTTATAAAGCTTAACGACAGGACAATGAAACTTTATCCATCTTTGAAACTGGCATGAAACAATATTTTTTTTTATCCGGCCGGTATTTTTTATCTGACCTAATTTTTTTAATCTTAAAATGTGCTAATATACAAAAGTGTTTTAGATATTTATAAATTATTTATATCATTAGAATTAATCTGATCTGTTTTAAAAATAAAAAATTACGTAAACATTTTTCTAATAGTTGGTATTTGAGGAAGATAGAATAAGTTATAGATTGGAAGTTGTTTTTAAACTAAGGTCTTATTTTAGCTACTTTCTACACATTAGATTATTATTTATAGGGGAACAGGAAAACTATGAACTCTCTATTGCTAGTAGAACGTTTGCGAGGGCGATGCACAATGCATATCAATTAGACATTCCAATTCATAATGTTGCCAACATAAAGGGTTAAGGTAATAAAGTTGGGTACTTTATGGTAATTATTTTATAGAATGCGCACTACGTGTACGACGGAAATGGTCCGTTACAATGTTCGATGTATATAAGCACAGAATAAAAAAAAATTATAAGACAGTTTTCAAAACAAATATTATCTGTGTCCGAAAATGTTTTTGACAAATTTTATTTTTATTGCGTTGTATTTTTGTCGATCTACTTGAATTATTATTAGTGTTTTCGGCATCCGCGTGAGAAAAACACGAAGGATATGCTAATTTGCTAGTGATGGGATGAGTGATCGAGATAGCGGTACTTCTGACCATTTCGGAACAGCAACGGACGCCGGCAACCGGTCTCAGTGTCCTTGATTCGAATAAAAATCTGCCGCGTATAGGGTGACCATAATATATAATAAATTAATCCAGTCGGTAAAACAGCAAAAAAGTGCAATTATTATTTCGAAGTTTACAACCCAATCTTCCCAACAAATAAAAAACAAAAAAAACAGCGACTCTTTGAGCTTCTAATGGATAGCGCCATCTGTTGACAACAATTTAAAATATTTATTTTTTATTAATATATTTTAAAATTTGATAGAGAAGATTTTAATATTATTTATTTTTTTAATTAGAACATAAATTACTCTAATTTACGTGTAATAAATATGAGGCGTGAAACAAATATTTTGGTGTAGTACTACCTATCACACTCCGGGTAAGAAAAGGAATCAATTGACATCTTACTCGTAAATATCGGTTAGGTTATAGGCCGTCTCATATATAAAATAGACTTACGCAAACAAAACATTACCCTCTTGTCCGTCGAATAAAAATATCAAGGAATCTTATGAATATAACATTTTATATGGTCACCCTACATCCACAAATTTTACTTTAATATGTTTAACTGTCGTTGTCCGAATTTGATAATTTACTGTGACCCAGTAAACGCGAAGTCCCATAATATATGCACCAAATAAGGCCTTTGTCGTATAACATTTATTATGGAATGCATTTTTACAACTTCATTCCAATACATATATTTTTTCTTTAGAATTCAGTGAGGTTTAATAACGGTAAAACTCTTTGGTGCAATTAAAATAAATATTAACTTTTGATAGGATTCCCAATGACTTTTATATTATGAAAAAGATTACGTTACCTACTTTGCACATTTTAAATTTAATTTTTTTTGTATATTATAGTATCATGTTGTGATAATTAAATATAACATTTTCGACAATAATATTATTTTTATATTTTATTACTTATATTTGTTTCCTCATTAATTATTTAATTTATTAGAGACACAGATTTTTAATCAATTTATATTTTTTGCGTATTTTAACGTTCCGTGTAAGAGTTTATAGTACGCATACTAACACATGTGGCTTAAAATTTTGACCAAAAAATTCAATAACATTAATAATTATATGCTATGTAGACGAGGATCTTTTTTGCTTTACTTAATATTGTCGTTTTCAATTTCAGAATCATGAATTTGATATTCATTTTGCTAGTCTGCGTCGGTTTATCCAGTTGCCAAACAACGGAAACGTTGCCACAAGATGGACCGCGGATAGGTCTGATAGATTGGATACACAATTTAATCGGATCTGGCACTACCACGTCTCGACCATCCACTGTAAAGCCATCGAATGATCCACCACAAGACTGCCCAACATGTCGTTAGTATTACAATGTCTATTTTCTATACTTATTGTATAAGATTCCTTCCTTGGCAGCTTGTATATATTTCTAGCAATCTACGGGAACGAGGCCTAACTGTGGGTTTCTAACCCTTTGACAAAATAGAGATAACACTATGTTTTAACGGAGATTTTGGTATCGGAAATCCACAGTAAGAGATATTGAGTCTTTAATATAAATTGGTAGCAAACTGATGAAAAGTCTTGGGGCTTTTATTTTGGCAACAAGCGCTAAACTATTGCTTGGTGACATAAAGTTAACGAATATTAGCTTAGTTAAAACGGTTAACAACATCTTAATAACGCGTTACAGGTTTCCCTACAGACCCTATTATTTATGTGTTGCATTTAATGAAAGTCTACTTAACTTTGTTAATAATTGATTCCAGAATGTGGCATCGCGCGGACGCACCGGCGTATCGTTGGCGGTACGGAGACCAAGGAGAAGGAGTACCCGTGGATCTGCGTACTGCTGTACGGAGGCCGCTTTTACTGCGGGTGTTCCCTCATCGCAGACCTCTACGTCATGACTGCTGCTCATTGTACAGCCGGGTAACTATCAAATAAGAACTTTGCATGACGTCACAACGACACGGGTTGCCGTATCGCTGTGACGTCATAGGTAAAATCAGTGAAAAAGACATACAGTCGACTTACTCTGTCGATACTCATTACACGCAAATTACTGCTTAACAGATGATTTACTGTTTGTACCTCCTACAAGGGTTTCGGTTGTAAAATCATTCGAAAACCGTAGTCTACATACACTTAAAATGTTGCAAGGGTCACAAGAATTATTTCTACTAAAATCAAATCAAAGCACACAATATAGCACAGCGAGCTTTTCTTTTTAATTTATAAATTATAATCCTACCTCCACTATCACAATACAGTCTGGTGACAATTGACAAATATTTTCATGATATATTTAAAAACATGTATAATAAAACTTTATTTTTTCAGATTCCGTAAAGAAAGAATAACAGTCCGCTTCTTGGAGCACGACCGCAACGTCGCCAACGAGACGACTACGATTGACAGAAAAGTGGCGGCCATTATCCGTCATCCCAGATACAACCCGGGAACTTATGACAATGATATCGCCATGTTGAAAGTTGATGAAAGAGTACGTATATTCAAAAATAGAACGACAAAAACAAATGAAGTTATTTTTGAAAATGTTGCCATTTTTTGGCAAATATCCAAGATGCCAATTTAATATACATTTTAACTATTCTTACTGTTTATTGGCTAAAATAGGAATGAATTGCTCGAAAATGTCAGCTTTGTTCCAATTTAATTGCGTCTTTTGATGTAACTTGACACTTAATTCTATCTAAATCATTATACTCTATCATCCACGCCAAAAATGGCTAAAAATAAAATATATAGGCACAAAATAAATAGGCACAAAGTACTACACCTTACAAGGCGTAGTATTTTGTATGTCGTAAACTTATAGGCCTAGTTATTTAACTTCGCAACTGACTACTTCAATTATTTTTTTTTGTGACTTGCAGCTAGTTTTAAGCAAAGTGATCAAGAAGTTAAGAAGTGAAGATGGTACAGAGGAAGAACAGGAACGTGGAGTAGGAACAGTTTGTCTGCCGGAGGCTGGACTCTCGTATTCAGGTTATAATGCTACTGTCGCCGGCTGGGGCACCACTGAAGAGGGCGGGTCTGTCTCTAATGTTCTTAGGGAGGTAAGATGTATTTTTATGGACAAACACGACTTCAACTTTGTACTCTTTCCCACTAGTCACTAGTTGGTTTCTGGATAACGGGTCTTTTTCTAATTTGTTAGTGAAGCCAATGGAGACGTTTGTTGCTTCAGAGCAATAGGCATCACAAATAAAATCCTCGCAGATTTTTGTTGGTGGACTTATGCTATTTTCCCCGAAATTTTAAAATGGTTTTTTTTTTATCCTCAAAATCGCTTTAATCAGATAACAATTCAAAAAAATTTGGACCACTTAATTTATTTTCTTATTTTATATATACGGGAGTTCTAAAAATTTAGGTAACTCATTTCTAACCTTATTCCGTAGGTAACGGTCCCCATAATATCAAACTCTGAGTGCCGCATGACGAACTACAAGGAGCGCATAACTGAGAATATGTTGTGCGCTGGTATTGACGATGGCGGTAAGGACGCCTGCCAGGGTGACTCCGGAGGACCCTTGCACATCTTCAACAATAACACCAACACGTGGCAGATCGCAGGTCAGTAAACATCCGGGATAAAACAGATTGACGTTTGTAATGGTTTGTTCCGTCTTAAAAAAAACGACAATGTTGCCATTGCCATTGCAGCGACAGTGTTGCCATCAGCTTTCACTGCCGAATTATCTTTCTTACTTCATAAAAATGCGAATGTTTGGATTTTTGATAGAACCCATCTGGAGGACGTCTTCATGGATTTTGCTAAAATTTGCATAGATGTAGACCGAGGCTTGAAAGAACACAAAAGCTATTAATTTTTTTTAATACCCCGCGAACTGTGTCGCGGGTGACAGCTATAGTGAAATAAATATTAAACTAAAATTAAACATATCTTTTCAGGAGTAGTCTCGTGGGGCGAAGGTTGCGCAAGACCTAAAACGCCTGGTGTGTACAGCCGCGTCAACCGATACCTCACTTGGATCAAAAGCAATACGAAAGATGCGTGTTACTGCGAAGAGAAATACATCAAGAAATATTAACACATTCGATGCTACAACATTCACAATAACGAAGCGAAAAGGTGGTATTGAATGTGTTGACATGAAATCTGTCACACATGTCCGTCCAAAATGACAAGTTAAGAAAATGACATAGATAAAGAAAACAGAGACTGCCAGTAACAAAAAAACATATTTATTTTGTAGGTTGTTTCTATTAGAATTAATTTATATTCATAAAAAGAGATCAACTAGAATAAGTTCTATATTTATTTAGTTTTAAGTTTTTCCATTAATTTAAACAATCATTATTCATCAATAGAAATAAAAGATTTGTTTTTCATAAATGTGTATTATTCTACTTAAATTCGCACTTCAAATCATACTTTGGATGAATGGATGTTTGTTACCAGGTATCTCTAGAATGGATCCATAGATCTTGCTGTAATTTGGCATAGATTATAGTCAGGAAGAAGACATAGTCTATAAACTGCACATGGTGTGGGCGACAGCTAGTTGGTAATAAAAGTCAAATGAAGAAATAATTCTTAGAATTTTGAATGACAAGAACCTATGACTTTAGTTCATAGTGTAGTTTAAAAACTCAAATTATTTCACGCTACTTTGTTCAAAGGGTAATTAGTAAACAAAGAGTTGTTTTCATATTTTATTGCCAATAAATTATACATTAATATTCTATCAAACTTATATATAATATGTTTTTAGATTATAATACTGTTATATGAACCCCAAATGAATGAATTGTACATGAAACTAAGAGCTACATAGAGCTGACTAAATAAAAAAAAATAAGTAAGTCTCACAAATTATCACTGCGTAAGTTTATTTATATTTGTGAAATAAACTTATTAATAAATCACATTCTAATTTTTCTTTTTTTTTTGGGATCTCAGAAATAATCATCTATTTTTTTTATCTTTAATATGTTGAAACAGTTAAAGTGACACTAGCAAAAAGTTTCTTTTAAATTAAATTCACTTTGATTTCAATATTAAATTTAATTTGCCTTAAATGAAGAATCTAAACATGCAATATTAAATTTATAGACTAAAAATGTATGTTTTACATCTTAGGAACTTACAATTTTGAAATCATAAATTTTTTAATTAAAAAAATGTTACAACTTTATGATTAAAAAAAGCAATCATTTCGTTAAGAAGTAATAACCTTTATGTATTTAATGTATCCCATATGATAGTGTTTCCAGGTACAAAATTAGTAAAAGTTTTTAAATAAAGACGCCAACTCGGACAAAATGATACCAGTAGATGCCATAGCATTCAAATTAATGTTGATAGGATCCCTGTTTGGTTCTGTTGTTGTGGTTGTTTCTTCAATGATCTCATTGCCTTTTTTAACTATTTTCCTTGTTTCAATGGAACCATCGGGTTTTGTAACACTAGTTGTTATGATAGTCTGGCAAAAAGACCTACCTGCTGGTGTGTTGTCATAACGATGTGAGGGCACGAGAACATCATCTTTCTTGTTCAACAAGCCCGAAATCTCGTGAGAAGATATTTTACCATCAAGGTCTCCATCCAGACGATCATGTTTTTGATTTTGGTATCCCGGCTTTAAATAATAGTCTCTTATTGAGTTCGTATTGTTATAGTGTTCTGGTTCTTCGCCTACCGGTATATCAGTTATCATAGTATCCAAATTGCTATCGTGAAAGAATGTTTTCATATCTCCGAAGATGCTGCCGAAAGAGTTGAACATATCGTGCATTTGACGGGTTAATTCCCTATGCAATTCCACAGGGTCCGACACGTCCATTTGCTGTCTAGTATAAAATAGGTCGTCGTCATCATCGTCGTCGTCTGTGTTCCAGATAGGATTACGAAAATCATTTCGTGGCGGATCGGTTCGAAAACCAAAAAACGAGCGTACCTTGTCCATAAATGTGTTGTTGCCTTCCATCCTGATATTACTTAGAATTTACTTGACGCCTTCTAAAAACTGTTTACCAAATTGTAAATTGAAAATAAAATGTTATTCGCACTTCTATTATTTATTGTGATTGCGCAACAATACAAAAACGTCAATGTCAACTTGATATAAGTTACAGATTAGCCTTTTCACCACAGAGTACAGACCAAACAAAATGCAAAAAACCAATGAGAAAATCTCGAATGTTCTAGATATTCACCAACGAGGAAAATTTTGATATATCTAGAGGGTAGAGGGATCAATTAATTTGTTTGAGGTCTTCTACTAAATGGTTGTATGTCATTATTACTTCTATGAGCTTTTAAACTTGAAGGAAATCCTTTTAAGTACTCGAGCATGATAGCTGTTCAAGTAAGAACCAACTGGAGCAAAAGATAGCGAGGTCTTAGGTACCTTGATTAAAATTCTCATGATAATTAGTAGGTATATATTATTAGTATGTGTAATTTAATGATTACTACCGTCACCTTCTTGAAAGTTTTTTTTCAGATCAACGTCAATGAAAACTCTAAAAAATTATTTAGAAATCAGAACTAAAATTTTATTTCAAATTTATAACTACAATTAAACACTTTTGGCCATCACTACATTTATTTTACCACATCTAGCTTCTGGTTTTGCCCATTTTGGTGAAGCATAGAAGGTTTGTGACCATTTTCCATTGCCCTTTAATTTTCATCCTTTCCATTTGTCGATCCTATTGGAAGGTGGGAAGCTGCGGAAGCTGTTTAATCTGACAGATCGGCGATCATGCTATGCAGAAACTTACAATATTCTTTATGCCTATTTGTGTCTTGATAAAGTGAAAATTAGATATGCATTAAAAATTATGGATAATTCATATTTCTCTAAAAATAAATAACCAAACAATTTATATTCGGATATGTGGAATGGCATTAAAAAAAATTTACTCAACGTCCTGAAATAAGGTAAAGTTTATTTGATTTTTTTAACATTTTGAATAAGAATGAAGGTACTTAAGTTAACTTTATGAGTAGATTTAAGTTGACATATAAACACTGTTTAATTAAAATCAATTTAATAACCGCGTTGCTTGAGTAAACACGCTTCGTCGCGGTCATTTTGTATGCCATTTATAAATTGATTCCAGTAAGCATGCAAACTAGATTTTTTTTTAATATTTCATGCCCCATAAAGCGGAAGTCTATTGACCAACGTCGTTAAAAACCGGCTTTCTTTCTGTCAGTGTCCATCGAGGAATTTTGCTCGTATTCGTTGTGATAGTTAATTGTGTGTTTAGTTATTGTAGAAAACTTTTTTGTGTTAAAAATGTCCACGGAAATTAGTAACCGGACAGCATTACTTCATAATCAAAGAAATGGTTTGTCTTTTGTCTATTACATGATACATGTTTACAATTTATTATTTCCTAATTTTGAGCAGTTATACTACGCTTGATATTTTTAAATAACATAGATAAAAATAAATTATTATGTTTATATGGAATTAATTTACTTCTAATATGTAAGTGGCCTTTAAATGTCAGATTTTATATTGTTTGACATTTTCTTGTGCAGCTAAATTTAAATAAATGCTTTTACTCATTCAGTTTAGAAATGTGTGCAATATTTGATATGCCATTGAAAACTTTTTTTCAGAACATATAAATCAACATTTGATAATTTGATAAAAGTAAAACTATATATTACTGTGACCCTCTGGGAAAACAAACCATAAAACTTTTGTATATGAAAGCATTCCAAATTCAAAAAGTTATTGATGCCTTTATGAGAAAAAATTATTGTTTCTTACATTAATGAAGAATAACCAACAGTATGTGATTTAACAATATTAATTTTAATAACATACTTTAACAACAAAAATATTGTCTTGCAATTAATTGTTAATTAAAATAATTGCACAATTATATTTTACATTATTTAGGTTTCATAGATTTTATAGGTTTGGAATGTGAAACAAGATAAAAGTCTACTCGGAAGTACCTACTAAATCTGAAATCGTTTTAAGATTTCCATTCTGTCTGATACTGGCATATCTATATTTTCTGCATGCATATTTCTTAAATAAGTAAATATATTAATTATTTATAACCATCCTTTTTCATCAATTATGTCTAAGGATTTATCGGTTAACCAAAAAAGTAAAATATGTATGACTAACTATTGTATGTGAATTTGTCTATTCTTCCAGACGAAGAAGTTCTGCATCCGTGCTAATTAATTGAGATCCATTACCCGTAGCAATCCATCTTTTAAAACTTTTCATTTATAATATTTGTAACATAGTAACTTATTATGGACCTAGTACCATTAAAAGGGTAGTTAAAAGGGATAAAACAAAACTTCTTATCTGTTAAAAGACCATTTAATCAATTCACACACCTTAGTAGTTTATTACGAAATGATTTATGGCGTATAAAATTTTATTTTAGTATCGTTCCTGTAACTCCCTCTAATGACGTCAAATATAAACCTTTGACCTTTTAAGTTCAATACTGTAGATATTAACAGAAAAACGCGCTCTAATTCTGACTGAAACATTATAAATTGGATGCATACAAGCGCTGGTAAAAGGGGGACACTGTTAATAAATTGCAGTCAATTGATTCGTGTGGGAATCGTCAACTTGCTGGCAACTGCTGTTTTATAACTAAGAAAACGTATTGTCATCGCATTTTTTATCAAGGAAAATGATAGGGACAAAAAATAAATAGTTCTCAGATTACATTGCCTCGAAATACGTCGCCAAAATATCTCTGTTTTTCATAGATAAATAAAATTTGTTCTACGTATTACGCAGTTAAACTTACGTATAGATTAGTTTTAATACCTCTCAGATTATGCCACGACTCCTTAGCGCAAATAATCTTCTAAACGAATCCATTGGGATTTCTAATTGACGATGGTTTGAGCCCTTTAAATCAATTAATCGTAGTTAGAGCTATTTAAATCTACTTAACTACTTGGTAGCGTGACTGTCGTTAACAATTCGTGCTGTTGTTTTTCTGCAAATTATACTGCGTCATGTTTATTTTGTCGCCGGTTGGCTGAACAAAGTAATCACTTGTCATATGTTATCTTCCTTGAATATAACAAAATTACGAACATTGCGTTGTCAATTGAAAAAACGTATGTGCGTTGCGAGACGTAGTTCAAATGATGTTAAGAAATTGAGGAAGTATTATGTACGTGTAGGTTTTGCACCTGTAAAATCAAAATCCTATGTTATCCAATAAGATGTTAAAGGCTTTGTTTAGAATAAAAATACTTTTTTTTTGTTTTAAATATTTTCATGATTAAACCGATGGATATTTTAATAAAACTAGAAAGCATTTGAAATGGGGTCGGGAGTCGCACCGCTATACTTTATTGGATTCTCACGTATTCACGTCTGGGGACAATCAGAATAGATGGAGCCCCTCTCGCAGTCACTGTATACATACGAATCTTACTAATATTATAAATGCGAATGTTTGTATGGATGGATGTTTTTTTGAAGATATCTTCATAATAGCTGCATTGATCGCGTTGAAATTTGGCATAGATGTAGAACATACTAGAAGAAGTTGCGGGCGAGAGCTAGTACTTTATAAACAGTTATAGTTTGCACAAAATCGAGACAAATCCATCGAGACTTCCGATGTAGAGTTACATCTATTATGTGATGTTATCACTTTCTTCGGATTGGTGGTAAAGATTAATTTTGATATAGGAAATATTGACTAATTGTGTAGTTGAAGTACTCAGTTACGACATAAAATAACTGATTTAAAATAACTAATAATAATTTACTAGTTAAAGTCCGAAAGGTCCTTATAACTATCATCCGCTTATAATTCATGTACGACGTTAAACGATTAGTTTAATTGGCAATCATTTAATCTGCATTTCCATATGTTGGTAACGTCAATCTATATACATATAAAAATCAATTGCTGTTCGTTTGTGTCGCTAAACTCGAGAACGGCTCAACGGATTTATCTTATCTTGGTCTTGATATGTTTGTGGAGATCTAGAGAAGGTTTAAAAGGTGAGAAAAATTCGAATGATTGCCGGGAACTAAGTTTTTTTTTTAATTCTACGCGGACGGAGTCACAGGCGAAAAAGCAATGTTCTTACACACTAGAAGAATACTTTCAATGACTACTTACACTAAAATGCTTCAAATACTAAGAATATTGGATAATATTTAACTACTTTTTTAGGGTTCCGTACCTCATAGGAAAAAAACGGAACCCTTATAGCAGTGGTTTCCAAACTTATTTTGTCTACTGCCAACTTTGAGAATAAATATCTTTTTAGCGCATATTTAAAAACCAATATAACTTCAAATTAAATTAATTAATTATTGTGACCTATATATGTATATTAACGGAGAATTCTTAACGAAACTTTTACTATGACCCGCAACTTGAAACCTGCAGCGCCCACAAGGGGGCGTTATCGCCCACTTTCGGAAAGACTGCCTTATAGGATCACTTTGTTTCTGTTTTTGTTTTATCGTTATATAATATGTTTGTACAAGTATTTCGTGATAAGAAAATTTTATGCCTCAACGCCCGGAAAAGGCAAATTGTGCAAATAAAAAAAATATTTTTACATCTTAAGGAAACTGTTCTAAAGTATGTATATTTTAAATAATAACAAGAATCACATTTTTTGTTAGTAATACGCATTACAGATTTTATAATGCAAATGCGTTTGTATCGTGCGGTTATTACACGCTGGAAAACCCAAAGGGGCCATTGTGTTGAACATGAATAATATAGTTGTCGTGATTTTGAATGTTAAATGTCTGATGCACATATTTAAGTAGCCTTGATTAAATCTTGACTTATGTCGCACGTAGAAACGTTAATTGACCTTTAATGTAAGTTTTCTTACACATAATATTGTCCAATGATCAATATCAGTGACAAATCAAATACGTTTCGGAAATGACACTTATTTTCTAAATTATTTAAAAAAATTATAATCGAAAATCTTACTAATGCTATAAAAAAGAATGTTTGGATGTATGGATGGAGCATAGATGGTTATTTGTTTGTTAAAAGGTATCTCTAGAACGCATCAACGGATCTCAATAAAATTTGTGGATGGATGTAGAACATAATCTGGAAGAAAGTAAGGCTACTAAAGTTGAACTGCACGCACGGAGTCGCGGGCTTAGTATGAGTTAATGTATTAATTCTCTGCATACTTTTGCACGCGGTATAGATTTAATTCAATGTTTTTTTCTATGTGAACCTTTTTTTAAGGTCTTTCACCCTACTTTTGTAAAATAATAATAACATGCGTGACAAATAACTGTTTATAATGTATGGTATGAAAGTAGAATGCTTGTTCAGTTTTCTTAAACAACTGCAGCGATATAATTTAATAAACAGCTCAATAACGTTGATAATAAAAACAATGCCAAAGGTTGGTGTAAGATATGTTATATATAAAATTCTCGTGTCACAATTTTCGTTCCCATACTCCTCCGAAACGGCTTGACCGATTCTCATGAAATTTTGTGAGCATATTGAGTAGGTCTGAGAATCGACCAACATCTATTTTTAATCCCACGCGGACGGAGTCGCGGGCGACAGCTAGTCTTATATATAAAATTCTCGTGTCACAATTTTCGTTCCCATACTCCTCCGAAACGGCTTGACCGATTCTCATGAAATTTTGTGAGCATATTGAGTAGGTCTGAGAATCGGACAACGTCTATTTCTAAGCCCGCGTGGACGGAGTCGCAGGCGACAGCTAGTTATTTTATAGATTTTTGTTTTCACATCATAAAGTAAATGAAGCGAACTTAAAAATATTTTAAAATGTAGTAGCAGGAAAATTTTCCAACTTAGTTGATTAACCCTGATTCTAATATAATATTGTTGCTATCATGTATGCAAAAATAAGAAAACTCAATGGGATGATTACAATTTGCCCCATTTTATTCTTATTCACACTAAGCATACAAAGAGTTCCTTGATTACAAGTAAATGGTTAGTGATTGCGTAGTAATTTATACGATAAGCTTCTCTTTATTTGTTTGCGCTATCTTTTATTCTTGTAAGAGAATTCTCGTATATTACTCGTATAATTTTTTATTTACATTATAATTTAAATAATAAATATATTTCTCACTGTCTAACTGAAGGTTTCTGAGTTCATAATCTCCGTTCAAAACATATGGTTATATCTGTGTTGTCAAAAAAATAATTTATATAGAGAATTTGGTCTTAGAAACCCACGGTTAAATAATCTAAGCTTCAGCTGATTGATACTTAAGTGTGAAAGAAGAGGAATGTTGACCTTTTGTTATCAGGTAATGTGTAATGCATATGTAACCGATAAGCAAGTCTACGGAAATGTACAAAGAATGGAGAGTGACAGGATTGTAATGTCTTGACGATTGTAGCACCAGGTATTTTATTTGGCACGTCGAAAATTAGGGTAGCGTTATAACTTACGTGCCAACTTAATTCTTACTACAGCCAGTTTAATGGCAATTTAAATAATTGTAATTTAACGTAGATTTTTTATACAAAATCAAAGGAACTTTGTTACGACCTATAACTTATAAACCATTCCTGTTGAAGTCAGACTTCATTTGCTTCAGTAATCGTGGGTTTCTTAAACTAAAATCCCCGTTTAAAACATATTGTCATCTCTGTTTTGTTACAAATGAAAGACAGGGATGACGATATATTTTATACACAGATTTTGATGTCAGAAACCCACAGTAAGTGTACTACATGCTTTCGTTAGAATCGTGACTTGTTAAATGTAAATCACACTATATAAAGAATAAAAACATTACCAAATATGGTGCAATGCTATATACACACACTTAGAAATTTTTATTCAATAAAGAAAATCTCATTATCTAAAAAAATAGTCGCTAATGTGTTAATCAGAGACGACAATGATATCGTATTATCACATCTAGATTAAACTTAATCAAGTAATTTAATTATCATTAATAGGCGTACTGATTGACTTTAATCCTCAAATTATAAATTATATTTTCATCATATAGGTAATAATTTTGTCAGTATCGATAAAGAAGTGTGCCTTTATATTCATATGTGTACAGCTACGTAGGGATCAAAATTATTATATTAGATAAGTAATAATTGTTGTGTGGTATTTTCTACTATGGTACATGTGTTATAACAATATTGTCTTTCTTTTAATTGTCTTCAAAAAAAGATATCAAATAGTTTCGAGCACGTAGCTTAAACCTGTCTTAAAATGGCTTGACGCTTACTAAACATACTTGTTTCACACGAGGCAGTGTAGTGCTGCTATTTTTACGGTTCCGTACCTCATAGGAAAAAACGGAACCCTTATAGGATCACTTTGTTGTCCGTTTGTCAAGACCCTTCTTTTATTCGTAAACGTCATTTGACAAACTTATCTGAGACCAGCTGTCGCCTGCGATTCCGTCCAGGCGGGATTGTGAAATATATGTAATTAGTAGCCTATGTGTTCTTCAGGACTATATTCCAATCCATTCAGCCGTTCTGGAGATACATTCTAACAAACATCCATCCATCCAACCATCCATCCAACCATCCATACATTTGCATTTATAATATTAGTAAGATTAGTAAGAAGTAAGATGTCAATCTACTTATACGTAGTATCCACAGTAAGAACAAAGATCTTGTATCGCTTATTGATAATTGGGATGGAGCTAATTACGCTTATGAGCTATTTAGTTTAACTAATGTACAGTAAGATATTTTATTCGGTCTATACTGATTTAAAATATACGTCAGATTAGTTTTTCGATTTGTAATTTTTAAGTGAATGCGTGAAGGTTTGTAAGTGAACTGCCCTCGTGTGTAACTAGCATAAGTTGTCACCGGTTCGACCAGTAGGGGGAATGTTTACGCGTCTCAGTTGTAACCGCTCCCTTCACTCGGCCGTACGACTGTATTATCAACATTAGAAATCAGTTTCTTTAGTGTTGTGTTTAAATAGTTTCTTTATAGTGTAAAGGTAAATATTTTCGTATATCTATCGTGTAAAAATTATAATAATTTGCATTGGAAATGAATATATTGAAGTGTTAAACGAAGAAGTGGTAATATGGTCTTTAAAAGTCAAATGTTTCGTGCCTCTAATCTGTTTTGTAAATAAAAGTGTTTTTAATGTTCACAAATAGTTTCTGTTTTTATTATAATGACTATGTTGAAGGGAGATAGCTACAACCATTTAATTATCAGTTTTATGTCGTAATTTACCATAAAAATAGTAACGTGGCTATCTAGATTGTTTTTCAATATTTTCTTATTGCATTTATAACTAGACTAAGCACGCTTTGATCAAGGTCTTATTGGTTTTTATGTAAACCAGTGATAAGATTATTTTACCACTAAAACGAATTAGTGACGACACATTGTGAGAAAATACTGGAATAAAATTGACTATTTATGTAAGCAAAATGTGAAAAACTCAAAATTAATGTGTACTTGGAAGAATATGTCAAACTGTAATACTGTTTGTCGAAATTGCAATTTTTGAAATAATGTCACATTTTTACTTAATGACTCAGGAAGTTAAAAACTAAATAAATGTGTAAATTTAGTCAAATTTAGTTCGTTTAGTTAAAATGATTAAATGGATGGATGGATGTTTGTTACAAGGTAACTCCGGAACAGCTGCAAGGATCTCGCACGGTATACATGTAGAACATAGTCTGGAAGAATGCATAGACTACTTACTAAGTTTTTTATAATTCCGAGCGGAAGGAGTCGCGGGCGACAGCTCCTCAAAGTGTTTATGTAATTTAATTATGTACGTGTTTAAGAAAACCGTCGACCATTAAATTAAAACCAGTAATTGCTCTATTGTCTATGTAAATTGTTTAATCTTTGAGAATTTTATCGCACTCCTTACGACCTCTTTGTACCACGTATAGCAAGGACTACAAGTTTTAATCCAGTTGCATGTTATATTAATAGCAACGTGATATTCATTTCATTCGATTTATTTCGCAATATTTTTTTATCAGTAGCATTTCTACATTTTATTGTAATAGTTGAAGGAATTATCTGCTAATTAAACTTCCTTTTAATAAAATTGTTTTTATAGAGTATCTTTAGTAACAAACAAATCGTTCTTTAGTAGATTTAAACCAGAGTTCCCCAAACTTTTTTGTGTCGTAGACCCCTTGCCATATTTTTCCGTGTTGGATATATCAGGGAATATCAGGTAAGTAGCTGGTCTACCCCTACTTACCTGATATTGATGTCCTATAAATTTCTAAACATATAATAAATTTTTTACTTCATAGGTACTTTTATAAATAATGTATATGTTTTGATACTATAAGATAGTATGATGTAAATAAATAGGTACTATCAGTGTATATGTTGAGATCCACTATCGTGGACCCCCATTTTCACTTCATGGACCCCCAAGTTTTTTTTCACTGACCCCCTTGCCAGTGATCGAGAAATTGAGGAGTAAAAGATTAGCGTAGTTTAGACATGTTATGAGGAGGGATGATGATGATATAAGCAAAAAAGTAATGAGATTGAATGTGGATGGCTACAAGGGTAGGGGAAGACCAAAAAAGTATGGAATGACTTTGTGAAAGAGGATATGTGTAAGAAGGGAGTAGACTCGGATATGACGGCTGATAGAGATGTATGGAGTAGTACATATTGTGCCGACCCTCGATAGGGATAAGGGCAGGTTGATGATGATGATGTAGACCCCTTGCAGGTTATAGACCCCTAGGGGTCGATATAGACCACTTTGGGAATCACTGATTTAAAGGATAACAATGGAAATACGATATTGAATATTGCTTTGTCTGTCTTTATTGCAGTTTCAAGTTACCCAGTCATTTATATTCTTAATATAAAATAACATAAATCAACTACATGCATACGTCCATGTTGCTAATTTCTATTTGATTACTAGACTCTAATCTAGGCTAGAGTTAAAGAAACTAATGTATTATACTAAAATGTAACTTAGCATAAAACATCGATAATTTTAACACGTTCAATGTTACTATTTCTTCTTATAAAAGTGTAATCTTATGGTTTTGTACTATTTAAAACCCAGAGTGCACAAACAAATATATAAATTGCTGTCCACCAAGACTCCGTCTACACGAAATTAAAGAAAAACTTAATAAGTAACCAACGTGTTCTTCCAGACTATGTTCTAAATCTGTGCCAAATTTCATCAAGATCCGTTGAAAAGTTTCGAAGATACATTCTAACAAACATCCATCCATCTAAACTTTCGCATTTATTATATGGTGGTATTATATAATATTAGTAAGATATAAAGATGTCTAGTTTGATCAGATACATATTATACAAATATGCATATTTTCTATTAATTATCGCAAGATATTGCAAATTACTTCGCTGTATCCAATATCCTATACAGGATGCTCATTTATGCAAAAATGTTTGTTAATTTTTAAATTACATCGAACGTTCTAGTAATTATTTGCATGATATTTAATATCCACGCGGTATTTGTAACCGGTTCTGTTGAACTGACAACGTACTTAAATGTATATGTAAACTTGCCTTTGTTATAGTTTGGTTTTCGTATTGTTTTATTGTGTCATCATAAATTAACTAAATACTAGAGATAGGCATTTTAATGAAAAAAAAAACTTTATAGATCGTTTACCTAGAAGAGTCATATTTACTATTATCGAGAATTTAGACAGTTTAGTCTTTAGCTTATCAAGCATATAACATGACTTAAGACCGCCGCACACGGACTGTTTTAAATCGGTACAGACAGCTTCAAGCAATCGGAATACAACCAGCTGCAATTTTAGTATGTCAAACTTCCAGTGCTCGCCAAAGACGCGATACCGATTTGAAGAAGTACGTTTGTGTCAGTCCTTATATGTTTTTGTATTCACAATTACGTTGTAATTGCCACGTTACTTGCAGTGTCAAGGCGGTGTTTACGCAAGCCGGTTTGGTCGTCGATTTCACCTTGATTTAAACAGTAACTTAAGTTTTTACTATTTCATTGTGTTTTATCAAGTCTAAAGTGCTATAAAAAAGTGTATTTTTTATTATAAAGTGGTATTCTAATTGTATTTTAATAAAACTTAATGTTTAGCAAATAATCTTAAGTAAATTGAACATATCACGGTAAAAGTAAGTCAAATTGATAGTGTAAGTTTTGTTTTTCAATATTAGAGAACGTATGCAACGACACTGATTTAAACATTCACGGTTTTGTGCATATAAAATTCAATTTGATACGAAATGTTAGTTACATTAAAAACAAATAGCAATCGACTATTAAAAAGGCTCGGTTGTACAAGATATTATCTTACTTCGCTGAGTTGAGTTTGGCATCAAGCCTAGACAAAGTGCCTTCGTTTCGAAGCCATCCATAACGTATTCGAAAAATGTAAATAACTGACTCGCGACTATCACGTGACTTATCGAAAGTTATTGTCAGTTCTATACATTATGAATATCGTTATGAAATCGCTATGCGAATGCTATTTGTCTAGGTTTCGTAATTATCTGTGTGTGCTAAGAGTATTCACATGTGCCCAAACCCCGGTAAACAGTGAGTCGAGGGAACCAGAGGGGGTTTAGTGGGTAGGCTCCTTGTCCCTTTAGGGATGTGGAGGGAGTCCCACATAACCGGAGTGGCTGTCCCCGAGGCACCCGGTATGCGTAACGCATTCCCCCTCTTAAAAAAAGGTTTCGTCATTATCTTGGAAAAAGTAATACTTTTTAAGATAGAATTATGACACAAGTCTAAAGGAATTCAAAGCTCTAGTTATAACAGAGAATCACTGTTATCTTTTATAACTTGGATTGATTAATAATAATTGGGTGGAAACATATCAGAAACAAATTTACTTATGTAGAATCCAATAATTCGTGGAAAGCTATATTTGTATTCGCAAAATGTCACCAAGCATGACCGCGAAGGAAGGATTTTATCCTTATTGCGTTTTATAATCTGTACCGGTTTTACATTTACATTGACTACGATATTACATACAATTAGGCTTACGTTATGGTATACTAGTGGTGGCCTATACTCCGTCCTCACGGAAATAAAAAAAGACAATTAGGAGCGTATTTGTTCTATATCAAATGTCATCGAAACCTGTTCAGCCGATCTTAAGATATCTTCAAACAAACATCCATCTATCCATTCAAACATTCGCAATTATAATATTAGTAAGATTAACATTTAACAACCTGGAACATTTATTTCGCTTGGTACAAAATCGGCGAAAGTTCACTGAGCTGACGGCCAACCTCCATTAAATGGAGAGGCACCTAGAGAGAGAGAGAGTAAGATTAAATTCGTTATGCAATAAAGAGGCATAATTATATCGCATGAAGAGCTATCAATTAATATCCTTTGTTCTGTTAATTATATCGTATGCAATTATTTCCCTTTTGACAAAAAATACTTGGTAACTTTGTATGCGTTGGAAAATTATCATTTTCTTTGTGAATATACCAATGACCTCGTAAGTATTATTATCTCCCACACAGATTTGAAATTAAAAACAAACATTGTCTTGTCTCTGCAGTCAGAAGTTGTTATGGGTATCGCATTACCATATGTATTGAGTAATCCAGATAAATTCAGTGAATTCGTAATTTAATATAAGAATCTTTGTTACTTGGTTTGTTATAGTACATTGAACTAATTAAAAAAAAAGTACCTAGTGTACCTAGCTCATTGCAGAGGGTTCCGGTTCGTTCCATTGGAGATCCCGGGACCCTCGCAGTCACACTTGAAGTTGGCCATCGAGAGGCTTTTAGTGAGTAGAGTCTCACATAACCCTGACTCCTGCCCCAAAAGGAAAGACATTTAACGAAGATCCTCCCCCTGATACAAAAAGCCCATGTGTTCCTTCAAACTATGTTCTACGTCTGTGTCAAATTTCATCGAGATCCTTTTAGATGTTCTGGAGATATCTTCTAACATCCATCTATCCATCTGAATGTTCATATTCAGATTTATAATATTAGTAAGATGAATCTGTAACGTTTAACATCGAAAAACAAATGAGTTAAATTGAGAAAATGCTACGTTACATGTTATTAGATTGGTCTATTTAATAAGGTAAATTTTTGGTTTAAATGATATGATTCATTATACATTTAGGAGTATATTTTATTGCTAAAAGATTGTTATCGTTCATATCAAATATTATCACAGTATCTCTGTCCGCATCAACATATGAAAATTTATCTTTGTCTTAGTTTAAATTTCGCAACGTTTATGTAACGTCGTTTCTCTTGTAAGTATTTTTTTATTATACATTAAAATTAGCAGAAACGTATTTTTTTATAATTTAATATAGTTTCTCATCGCTATTTAACTTAAGTAGCCAGTTCGTTTATTTGAAATTGTTAATTCATTTAAATTTGCACCAATATTTATTAATTTTTTTTAAATAAAAATTTGGATGAAATTAACTTATAATATAATTTTACAAATTCTTTCTACACATGTAATGTGTTTGATTTTATTTAAGTATCTTTTTAACTACTAAACTTGTTACATAACTTACGTACTACAAAGTTTTAACTTAAGAAGTGTATTAATTCTATGTTTTTACTTTAAACAAATAGTAATGTTTGATATTATGGAACACCTGTATATGGGCTATATTATTTGTTGCGAAAAATAAATTATTTGGTTCGTATATAGTTAATTTAAAATTCTTTTGCTAACTTACATTTGTCATGGTTGTATTCTATTGGTCACGGCTCTTCACGGTCTGTTAAAAATTTTGTTCAGTTCTGCTTATCTCGTTTAAGGCTTTTGAATTACTACATTTTCCTTAAAACTACAAAATTGGTTATATCATTTTGTGATTTTAACTTTACTATGATTCTTATCAGGTTTTTAAGATTATCCTTTTGTTTATCGCAATCTTACACATAATACTTATATATGTCAAATCTCCAAAACGTAGACTGTATTATCAGTCAGTTATGACATGTCTGTATATCGATTTTTCGCCCATTTGTAGCAATAACGTACACATAATTATCGTTTGCTAAACTAGGATTTTTTACGCAAAGTCAAAATATTTGTTAAGATTCTTGATCTACAACCTGCAATGGATGTGCTTATAGTTTCTCACGTTATAGTATCGTGGATAATGATATTTAAATTAATTTTTCTCCAGTTCCAGAGTCGACACCACAACGACCGACAATGGAGAGCGGCGGAGCAACAGGCGCGCTACTGTACGCCGTGGTAGCTGCCGTGCTGGGTATGCTGCAGTTCGGCTTCAACACCGGCGTCATCAACGCTCCCAAAAATTTCATCGAGAATTTCATTAAGGAACAGTACGACGCAAGCCCTGACCTCATATTCGGTGTCATCGTCAGTATCTTTGCGGTTGGCGGTATGATAGGCTGCCCGCTCGCCAGCTGGGTTGCCGATAAACGTGGCCGCAAGTTCGCTCTACAAGCTAACGCCATTTTTGGAGTCATCGGCGCGCTCTTGATGGGTTTTAGCAAAATCGCCTCATCGGTAGAGATGCTAATTATAGGAAGATTTCTAATCGGTATAAACTGTGGCTTTGCAACTACTGCCTCCCCGACTTACGTATCGGAGATATCTCCTTTAAAACTCCGAGGTGCGTTCGGTACTGTTAATCAATTGGCGGTCGCGCTTGGTCTCGTCGGAGCACAGATTTTGGGGATCGATGTTATTTTGGGGAGTAATGACGGATGGCCACTTTTGCTTGGGTTGGCGGTGTTCTTATCTGCCATTCAATGCTTCATGTTGCCATTCGCACCGGAATCCCCTCGATATGTGTTGCTGGTACAAAGGGATGAGGAGCAAGCGAGGGCGCTACTTGCTAAGATCAGAGGAACTGGTAACATCGATGATGAAATTAATGAAATGCACGAAGAGGACAGGGCTGCTAAACAAGAAGAGAAATTCACTATTGGAGATTTGTTTAGAATAAAGGCTTTGCGAACGCCTCTTATAATTGGAATCGTTATGCATTTATCTCAACAATTAGGTGGCATAAACGCAGTATTATATTATTCCTCTACAATATTCGAGAATGCTGGTTTAACGGTTGAAAATGCTAGATTAGCTACCATTGGTGTTGGAAGTATTTTGTTTATAATGGCGCTTGTGTCCATCCCGTTGATGGATCGTTTGGGCAGGCGTACATTGCAGCTGTGGGGTCTCGGTGGAATGGCATTGGCTTCAGTTCTTATGACCATTGCTTTCTATACGTACAAAGACAACTTTACTATGAGTATATTTGCTGTAATTTTCACATTGTTTTACGTCGCTTTCTTCGGTGTTGGTCCGAGCTCTATCCCTTGGATTATTCTTTCGGAGTTATTCGGCCAAGGCGCAAGGAGCGCTGCTGTCAGCGTTGGCGCGGCTGTGAATTGGTTTGCGAATTTCATAGTCGGTCTCGTTTTCATTCCATTGACCAACCTATTAGGCAATCTTGTGTTCTTGCCTTTCACGATACTCTTGATCTTTTTCTACGTGTTCGTTTACTTCAAACTACCGGAGACGAAGAATAAAACTATCGAAGAAGTAACGGCTGTTTTTAAGAAATAAATTTAAGTTGAAACATTCCTTTTTATTGTAAGTTGCAATATCTTGTGATATTTGCCGTTATTGAGTGCGATGACGGATAATTTGTATGTGATTTTCGGTTACTAATGTTCGTGTTTGACATCTTCGTGATATATATTGATGTTAGATTGAATTCTGGTGTCGCAATCTTGTCAAAAAACCGACATAAATATTTTGAAATATATGGAAATTAAGATGTCAAGTACTAAGGGATTACGAACAAAAGATTTCATTTAAAATTAAACCACGTCGAATCGCATATTAGGAAGACTGATGCCTTATTTATTTCTAAACTGCAACATATTCTTAAAGTACTTATTCCTTTAAATTTAAAGTAAAATGTATTGATATTTGGCGTTTTCATATATGAAAATATAAAAAGAGAAATGACAAAATATATTTAACATGTTTCTACCTATATAACCTGTACATTAGATATAAAAATCTTGTAATTCATGACTTTATTTCCAATAGTTTTTAAATTAAGATTATTTTAAGCTAATTGCAATATTAATAGTGAATGGTTTGTGGACCATTTCTTTTTATTCTATAATTTGTTATCGAAGATTTTTCTTATAGAACAAGGATTGTTATATATTACGTTTTTTATATCAAGTTTTCTATAGTGCCTTAAATTATTTTGTTATTTCTAACATTTCTATGGTATTTCTGTTGAACCCTTTTAACGTATATTAGTATAAAAATCATATAAACTACGTAGAATTTCCAACCGTCCTAGTATATTTAGTGCCAATTTTATTTCTTTAGATTATAAGGTTGTTATGTTTTGAAACACTCCAATTACCATCTCCACTAGAAACACTAAGTTAACACCTAATTTTAGTAAATTTACTATGTTCACTATGCACGTAGAAATCTAGTGTATTTAAGTCGCATTTACAGTTTTTTTTTCTGTTTCCGTCACCGTAAAAATGTCGAATAAATGTATGGATGAAATTCGAAAATCAAAAACACGTTACATGTCGAGGATCGAACCTGAACGTTTATAGATTACGGGGGCGTCAAGAGCTTAACAACTGTGTCATCGACGCCGTATTATTATGTATTGTCTACTCTCTATCTTATATATTTTATTTATATAAATTATGTATTTAAAAAAAATAAGCAAAAAGCACAAGTTATAATAAATAAAATAGATGGATATCTTTTTATTCATAAAATACTGTTAACATGACTATTTATATTTATAAGAAATCTATTTATTTGGATTATATTTTATTTTTCGTATATTTATGATTTTTTGTAGTTTTATTTTTTACTCCGTGTTTGTCTCTTTATACAAAAAGGATTTAAATTGATTTTGGCTGATTTGTAATAGAAATAAGAAAAAAATCCTCTTATAGTGGATTTCCGAGATCAAAATCTCTGTATGAAATATCGTCATCACTTTTATTATAATATCTGTGACAAAATAGAAATAACAATATATTTTGAACGAAGGTTTTCGTCTCAGAAACCAAGGGTTAAAAACTATAATTTAAGTGTACTTCGTTTATTTGGACAAATAAATAACTTTAGAGTTAAGTTTATTATATATTTAGAATCAAATAGCTTTATATAAGGAATATAAATCAAATATATATAATTGCTCGAATGCTTTATTTATTGTAAATATAATTTTCTACAAACACATTTCTACTGCCTGTTTTAAAATAATAAATATAATAATTTTAATGTAACGATTATTGTTTGTAAATATTATAGGAAGCATATTTCATAAAATAACAAAAAAAAACGAATTTAATTGACATGTTAAATAATTAAAATATATTAATATTTCTGAGTTTCAATAAAATTCACTTAACCATCATTAATGTCTATAAAAAAATATACAAAAACTGGAACTAAATTAGTTCCATTTCATTATGCCAAATTAATCACAACATATGCAACTAAGGACTGGGTATTATGGCAATCGATGGGGGAGGCCTACGTTCAGCAGTGGACGAATTTGGGCTGGAAAAAAATGCCTAGACTTTAGCCTAGTCCCCCTAACTTATGGTAGGCTCGAGCCTTCCAGTGGGAACGTATATAGAGCTGATGATGATAATATAAATAATATCGATTATATTTTAATACCATAGACAAACTATATATAGACTAGAAATTATTATAAGCAACGTTAAACACGAAAGGATTATTAGAATCAATTATCTCCGCAAAGTGCAGAGAACAGCTGCAGAGCCTCATCCTGCTCCTCCTCTTCCACTTCCCCTTCCAGCCAGAAGGTCTCCATCATGCCTTTACCCTGGAAAATATAACCAGGTAATAAGTAAGTCAATCATTATAATTTTGTCATGTTCTTCCGGTACCTACATAATATGTTTTTTACAGATACTACAACACGAAGAAACCTGCGATATGAGCTTTAACTGGTTTACGTTTTGGTATTAAATAATATTAAACTTTAGTTTTAATATTAACCTTAACTTTAATGAGTCCTCTTCGTCTCAATCGGAATCTGCCGGCGGGAAGTTCGGCCGCCGTCTTCGCGGATATTTGAATGCGACCCGGCTGAAAATCCCAAAAAAAATTTTAATAGGAAATTGACCACGATTTTTACAATATTAAGGAAACGAATTACATACTATTATTTAAAAAATAAAAAACCTCACCTCTGATGATGTCTGCATTCTACTAGCAGTGTTGACGGTGTCACCAACTAGGCAGTAGCGGGGTAACCGACGGCCCAGCACTCCTGCCACGCACGGACCAGAATGTACTCCTGTTGCAAAAACATAATTGCAGTAAAACAAGAAAATTGCAATGTATATATCACAGGGGTGTCCAATGCGATTTATGTTGGTTAAACGACTATATTATGGACAAGTATTTAACAAAAGTAGTAATATGATGTTATAAATAATACCGATGGTAAGCATAGGCAAAGCGCGGGACACGGCCAAAGCGGCGCTTGCAGCAGCTGCGGCGTGCGCTCGACGTCGCTCCGGCGCGCCTGACACTAACATATACACAGTGCCTACTGTCTCTACCTGGAAATATATTGCTGTTATAATGTTTTTACGTACAGTCCTTTAAAAAGTTAAGTATTTCTCTTGTACCTTGTACACTCTATGTGCGTCTAGTAGTCTATCAATTCTGGAGTATACGTCATTCATGTAGGCAACGGTCTGCATGACGTCAGCGCGGCTTCCTGCCTCCGCCAGTTGCACGCCGCAGAACATTATAGTTACTGACTCGAATGCCTGGAAAGTCATAACGTCATAGATTTACAGACCTTTTAAAAAGGAAGTTAAAATTTGATATCCTTCATTCACGTTTTGTGTTAAGAAATTCAGTAAGATATGAAGAAAGCCAATCTAAATTTTTGTGTCTGAACACAATCTCACCTGACAAGCTCCCATCGGATCTTTACCGGCTCGCAAATGATCAGCAATTCCTTTTGGTATCATGGAATATAGCAATTGATCGCCCCTTTTCTTCCACTGGTCCAAAAGTCTACATGACTTTTCGAGTGACAAACTTCTACTTTCAGCCTTTTCGAAAAGCAGTTCCAAACGAGAAAGATGCTGCCAGCCATGCAAAAGCATTTCCTTGGAGAGACCGTGACCGTTCATATCAGCTAAGTATAAACCGGCTTGTCTTAACTCGTCTAAATCGTTGAAACTGTAAAAAAGAAAAAAGATGGTTAGTCTCGAATTGTTTAAGATTATGAACAATAGAAGTCGTTATTATATGTCAACATGATACTCACATTGGACTGCAAAGAAAGATGAGAGCATCTATTTCTTCAAGCAAATAAATTGGTCCTTTGAGCAGGATTGAACGTGCGCCTTGGGAGCCGCGGCGCGCGTCATTGACACATCGCGCCTTCCACCTCATTAGCTCTAATTCGAACAACATTGTCTGCATGCATACCACCTAGATGAACAGAATAATTTAGTTTACATTCTAAATATATTAAAGTAAAAAGAAGTCAGATGTCAGAAAATCTGTACATTTTAGTGAAAATCTTTTCTAGAATTTAATTCTAAACTTTGAATTACAAACAATTTTTAATCCTAATAATTTAAGTGTTGACAAATGCATTCACCTTATCCCATGTGAACGATATTTTCGGTTTCCTCAAACGCAATATTTCAGAAACTGGTGATTTCATTATTCTGTAGCTAGGTCCACCCCAAGCTGCTACCAACTGAAAAAGCTATTCTATTAAAAAAGGGCCAATGTGCTTTATATCCTTCATTATTGTCTACCAAATTTACGTATTTTAAGAACGCTGTACGTTAAACTTACTTTCTCTCCTGCTAAAAGGATCTTCATCTTCCTATCCAGGAGTACACCAAAAGGAAACAACTGCAGAAGTAACGAAGCTGGAATAGCTGGCATTAAACAAGGCAGTGATTTACGTAGCATTAGAGATTGCACCTGAAAATCCATATTGTAAACTATCATGTTAGGAAGAAAATCCAAAAATGTGGCAGTGTATTGACCCATCACTAGCCTTACTAAAATATCGACGTTTGTGTCCCCTCACTTTTCATTCTGACACTGGACTTTGTAACGAAAGCACGTCATTCGCGTCAAAGGATTCTAACTAATAATGTCTAAAAATCATAGGTAATTTTAACGAAAAAATAACTATAAAAATATTCACGCTGCAATGTATAAATGTATGACGACGTTGACTTCTTATATATTTAGATTATATTTAAAAAATGTTATTTTAAAAGAAAGAAAATTAAAGTAAGCAATTCATTTTGTAATTTAGTTTTAAAACTATCAACATAGCTGTAGGCCACTCCGTAATAACGCACCTGCCCATTCGATTGGACATAAAACGTTCCATTTTAGATTGGATCCTATCAATACTTT
>NW_013531726.1:5706699-5914440 GCF_000836235.2 Papilio xuthus | reverse complement strand
AAATTTTTATTTTTTAAATAATGTGAAACTCTCGATGTAAGGCTTAAATTATTCCAGCCTCCAGCCACTCCAGCCCACGGTGAAAGAAAACATCTTGATGTAATCTGCACATATTTGCAGTAATTTAATGAAGTAACAGCCCGAGCCGAGGCTCCTGAGGGAGCCCTCAAGTCTTGTTACTCATAAACGAGGTTCAGGCTAAGCGCCATCTGCGCTCGGCCACCTCAAGCCCGGTGAAGCTGTAAATGCCTCCTCAAGGCAAACAGTGACTACTCAGTCACAAATTAAAAACAGATGTGTCATGTCAACAAATCGGCGATAATCCAGCGTGTTTGACTACGGATTAGTTACCCCTTAGGTTTGGCTGCAAGTCCTGCGGCAGGGTATGAACTGACAAATTCTTCAAATAGTTAATATTGTAAATACTCACATAGTCACTGTTATCAAATTCCAGTCTCAGTACCGCTACATAGTAGTTTCCTTCCATACTCTCCTTCATGATGGTCACTTTCAGCTTCAACGAGAAGATATCTTCAGCTATCTCGTACAATTGACCTTTACATAGTTTTGTTAGTTATTTGAATTTAAATAATTGTTTGCCGACTCACAGCTAAGTTCATCAATCAAAATAATTATTTTATAATCAAAGGATCTGAGTAGAATCGAATAAAAAAGTTCGCCTATGACCAAAAATATACATATATTTAAATAATGCTTCAAGTAGTTGATAAAATTTACAGCGGTCGGCCTTGGGCAGTCACTAAGTAAAGCCCTTAGTCAAGATTTAGTACGAGAAATATACATTAAGAGAGTGTTGACCATATAAAATTATGACATAACTATTTAAGATCTCTAAGTGCGCAGTAAATAATAGTCAAGTTCATGTTACCCATAAGATAATGTGTGTATCCAGTCCTGCCGCTGCTATATACTAGCTCAGCCCCGTGGATATGCGCGCGTGTCAGCTGCATGCTGGGTGAACGCATGCGCGGGAAAGTAAAGCGCATGCGCTGGTGGATACTGTCCACAGACTGCAGAAACGTGCAGAAGTATCGCCCCGTCGCTCGGATCATTGTATCATAACTGTAACAATCTCATAGTTGTCACTCAAAGTGGTTAATGGGTTACTCTCGGCAGTAATGCATTGCTTAAATAACGTGTAAATGAAGGGATCCATCAGTAAGTTAAATACTTTTAACGTACACATGAAGTAATCTGAGGTATGGATCAATAGAAAGTATGTCCTTGAAGTACCTTCAATGAAATTTTCTACATGTTAATTTACACGCAAAACACTTACCCATAATTAGTAAAGAACTTCACGAAGCATCTGCCAAAGAAATCCATAACTTTCTCAGGTGTTCCGAATCTTTCTCGCATTGAGCTCAATCGCTCAGTGTTTATAAGATTAAGGCTATTCAATCTTGGTCTGGAAACACCTGACCCTCTTCTCCTGTACACATCCAAAGCTACCGTAACGCTCGTCTTTCTGACAATCTGCTTCTCAGGGGTAACGTTGTCATTGTTACACTGAGGCGTTACTTCAATAGGACATTTACTTTCCCCATCATCGTCAACTTCGACGATCTTCTCTGGTGCTTCTTTGACAACGTGATGTTCTAAATTTATAGCCAAACTCCTTCTCTGTAGATTTCGTATGTTTGAAATATTAAATTCTTCACCTTCGTTGATCCTTTCAGTTGGTATTGTACTCTTTATAGGCATTCGTATTTCTTCAGTCGAGTTATAAGAAGCTATTTCCTTTTTAGTAGCAGCTGCTAGAGCATTGTTAGCTGTGAAAGGACATCTAAAGCTTTGGATTCTATTATCAGTGTGAACTGAGGCACTTCGCCAAGTGGGTTTCGATTTGAGAGATGTCTTTCTTGGTGTCGGACTGGTGGGTGTCGAAGTGGTCGGACTGTTTGGATCTTTACTGATTAATCGGGCTAAAGCACAAGCTAAACGTAGCATAAGTGCATCTGGATATTGCTGTGAACGGAATAGAAATTAAATAATAAGCTACGACTATTGATCATAGGAATTTTAGACTTTTAAGTTACCTGTGTCGCGCTGAACACAGTGTTCCTGGCTCCTGACTCTCGAAGTATTGTCTCCCATATTTCTTCCCCGCATTCTTGCTGTTAAAAGAAAAAAAAACGAATTAGTGTTAGGAGCCGTGACTCACGGACAGCTTCGAGCAGTTATCGTTGGGGATCATACACGGATCGTAATTCAAACTGTCGCGCTAATTACTAACTGTAGTAGTTAATGTATGGCGGATCTAATTCAATCATTAATTTACTTCTATTCGATTTTAAAAAAAAACAATTGCAAACATACATTAATTGTTTAAAGTTTATTTGAGTAAGAAGTAGTAAGACCTTATTTCTTAAAAACAAAATAATACAATAGCTCTTTCAAAACAAGAAAGCACATTAACAATGTGACAAGAATAATAGTTGTCATACGAGAATTACGGATTAAAAGTTTCGCCACTCGCAAATCCTACGTGAGACCTAAAATGCTGGCATTGTTATTCATGTGTTGTGCTCGCGAATTGCTAATAGCCCTCCAACTTATAATATCCCACCAATATGACTTACGAATACTGATACTGCAGAAGTGTGGACATACGATCATCCTAACTATGGATTTCTGAGTCCAAAATCTTGATCGTGTCAGAAAACTAAAGTAAATCTTATACTATGGCTGAATTGACAAACTTTACTCGTTGGCTCGACTGACGTTGTTTGTCATTTACCTATGGTTTCTGAGACCAAAATGTATGTTTACAACATATTGTTATCTCTGTTTTTGTCAAAGATGACAGGGATGACGATAGGTTTTATACCTTGGGCTCAGAAACCCACAGTAAGATGTTTACTAGATTTATCTTACTACTACAAGTCCATACTTCAATACAATTTGTTACTCTCAGCTACAAATACATAGAGTTTTAATTAGATTTCTCGTGAAATTTTCATTCCATTAAATTTTGACGGAGTACAATTAATTATAGAGAAGTTTTCGGTCTCCTAATTTAAAATAATGTCTCGTAAATAATTAAGCGAGAAATTTACAATTCAATAAACAATTAATTTGCTAAATATTAGGGTAACCCGCAAATTTATCGTTTCATGAACATTAATTGGCCATTTTCGTAATTAATATACGGGTGAGTATGACAGAAATTATTCAATTATGAATTAAAAAAATTAGACATAAAAATAAGCTATAAAAAAACTCTTACGTTTGCACTACGTCTATTTACGTTCCTAGAAACAACTAATTGTAACTTTTTTCGAGCAAACAATTCAGAGGGAGTATCATGACGCAATTTCATTAGTTGATAACTCGGTCGTTAGCCCGTATGCGGGGACTCCGGCATCGGTCGATGTAACACAAGCTTCGTGTCAACTCAGTTGACGAGAATAATACGCGGAAAAGAATATTTCCATGGGCATGTGGGCACAGGCGAGAACGCGGACGTTGCCTCGTCACTATGCGTAGGAAGAACAGAGGGATTTAGTAGGCATTCGGAAGAGAATCCCACAGCACTACCGATTACCCCCCGGGGTGCACATTATGTATAAAGTCCTCTGAAGGTAATAAGGGGCATGTGGACCTTTATGACTACGAACAAGAACTCCTCGTACCCCGCATGCGAGCCTTAACGACTAAAATTGCGCCATTATTACATTTACCTATGGCCAGTACATTGTGATCAACTGATTTGTATGCTACTTGCGAATTGTTTGTCAAATAAAACCTTTATAACTGTCACAATAGCTACTTGTGAATTCTCTAAAATTTATAGAATGTCAGCATTCAATGTGTTATTAAAGAATTGATACGAAAATCATATTAATTTTAAATCAATTTCGATTAATTCGTCTATTCGACAGTCTTTTATTTACCGACTTCAAAAAGTATATTCTCCTTGTTGCTATATTTCAGAGTAAAGAATAGATATTTAATTTCTCGGCATCAGGTTTGTGCAACTATTCAGACTATGTCAAAGCGATTTGATTCTAAAGCATATAATAAGCTACTCGTATGCTTAAGTATTTGTAATTTTAGATTTTATTTCTACAAACATCGCACACTGAAACCTTAACCATGTAGACGTGAAAAGAATGAAAGTAAAAGATATAAGGAGCTTATGTCTTCTTTCCTTAAGCTTCTTAATTTTATCACAATAAAATGTTAAATAAAACCTTTTTTTGTTATGAAAATGAATTTTACTTACCACAATAAAATGTTGTACACTCTCAAGTAACCAACCGTACATTTTATAGCTTAAATTTTAATAAACAATAATAAAATTAATCAATATTTACTAAATAAAAATAAGTTAGTTTAGAAAATTAAACCAATTACAGAACTGAATTTGTTTTATCAAGGTTGTCAAGGACGACGTGTATCCTTTAAGGCTTTCGCGCTAACACTAAAATAAAAGCGGGGTGTTGTGTTACTGTCCACGGTACAATAGCTACAGCCTTTTAAGGACATGAGATTAAAATTTTATTTTATTAACATCACAAGATACGTAGACGTTAAAATAATTATATTAAGCAGACTTTTATAAACCCTTAAAGTTATTCAAACTATTGTTTTTTTATATCACAAGGTGGCAAACGAGCGAGAGGCCACCTGAAATCGCTGAAATAGAGAAGTGACCGTTGCTCTGCCTTTAATTGATGGAGGAGAGGATGTATGGAAAGAAAAATTTCCCTTTCCATGCATCGTTTTATCCGGAGAGTCCATTTCCACTTCCCATCCTTTCCTTATAAGAAAAAGGATGGGAAGGGAAAGAGGACTAAATTAGGCCTCTTGGACGGACACTCATCAGAGGAAACGTGGAATTGCTTCTACTTCACGCCTGTCTTCTGTGTGGTCGTGGTATTTCACCGGGCGAACCGGGACAATTCGTGCGTAGGTGTTAAAGGACTCTACCACTGTTAAGACATTTTTTTATCGAAATATATAATTATCAAAGCATTTAAAAAAGTTATTCTTTAATAGAAATGTTATATGCAATCACAAAATAAGAGTTAATTCCTTTTAATTTGCAACAAACGTTCAAATTACTTTCATATAAAAGAGATCTTGCAAAGATATTGCCAACTGAGTTAAGCAATTTTGTCTACCTAGACTGTAAATAAAGCTGGAATTATTTTGTTGTACGACTTAAGTGAACTTTTACTAGAATTACACAATAATTGGAAACTCTTCTACCCTTTTCTTATAAGCACAGGATGGGAAAGGAAAGGGGATTTGAGAAAGGGGAGGTATTTTTTTATTATATACCAGAAGTCTTATGCATAATTAAGACTTATTGAATAAAAGAGACCATAAGGGTAAATGAAAACAGCACTGGGCACTGCCCAGCTGTTTGTCAATTTGCCAGCAGTCAGTTCATCTTCATTCATATCGATTTATAAACGAAAATAACATTGTAACTAATTTCCTATCTTCGATCTATTTAATAAGCGGTTATACTTTGACTTTTAAGAAATTGGACCTGTTATGCGCATACACCCCCATTTCAAATAAAAACGAAACATAAATTCTACTAAACTTCATTGCTTGTGTGCTTTTTTGTAAGAAATTTGAAACATTATATGTTCATTTTTTTTTTAATTTACGAGTCGGCGAGTTATGTTTTCGCCTAGTCCATTTCTCTAGAATCAAAGCGTTGAAATGATGTCATGGTACATCAATCAGGATTGCATTGATAGTGAACTAAATTGATTCTGTGAAGCGCATCTAGACCATATCGTGTCCAATTGCGGACGCCCAAGGACGCAGCACGTCGCATGGGTTAATGTCATCTTATATAAGTAGAACAGCTATTTCAGTTACATCTTGAGAACTAATCATGAACTAATAAGTGTTAAATCTATCGTCTTTGAATACCAGCTGTCGCCCGAACTTCATTCGCACGGAATTATAAACACTTAATTAGTAGCCTATGTATACTTCCAGACTATTGGCTTAATCGATATCCGTTGAGCTATTTTGCAGATACCTTCTAACAAACATCCATCCATCCATATATTCAAACATTCGGATTTATGATATTAGCAAGACAGCAAGATTAGGGAAAGCTGTTACGTCACAGGACATAGTCGTAGATTTTTTATATTGCCTTTTTTTGTATGTCGTTTTAACGTATAATTTTATTTAAATATTAAAATACGAAACAGTACTTACAATTAGACAGTAAAAAGCACTATACAGTATGTTCTTTTCTACATTTTTATTACGAAAACAATGTCTTTTCTACAATCGTTTATCGGAGACACGCCCTTATCTACAATAGCTTTTAATGTTATTGCACCGATTATAGTAATTTATTGTAACACACTGGCTATTAAGTTATTTAGATCTATTACTGCATCTATATAATCTATATATAAAAGAAAGTCGTGTTAGTTACACTATTTATAACTCAAGAACGGCTTTACTGATATGGCTGAAAATTGGTGAGAAGGTAGCTTAGAGCCAGGAGGCGGACCTATAGGATACTATTCATTTTTTTCGATTTTATGTCTTGAAGAGCTGCTTTTTACTTAACTTACTAATATAATAAATGCGAATGTATAGATGCATGTAATGTGGATGGATGGATGGGTGGGCCACACTAATTAAGTTTTTTATGTATCCACGCGGACGGAGTCGCGGGCGTCAGCTAGTTCTATATACAATTATCGCAATGTGTTTTACTTATTCATGAATGTACGAAATAGGGAGCACTTTTTAAATGTGTTATGTAAATATGTTGGAATATGTAATATCAAATACAACTTACGATATTCTTTTAAGCAATCATTTGAATAAAATAATCTTAGATTTACACAGACTAAACATTTACATTACGAATTTAAAAACAAATAAGCGAAGGACTCTAGTTATATTATAATAATCTTATTTCTTACTAATATTATAAATGCGAAAGTTTAGATGGATGGATGTTTGTTAGAAGTCATTTTCTGAACAGCTCAACGGTTCTGCATAAAATATGGCACAGATAGAACGTCTATAAGAACACATAGGCTACTTAAAAAGTTGCTTTATATTACCTAAAATGATATATACAAATAACAAACAGTAACAAATGTAAATGTAAGCCAGTTATTAAATTTACATTTGTTCTACAGAAATTCATCATCCTGTATATCAAATAACACACGTAATTTTGATATATAAACACGGCTAAACAGTCACGTATATTCGTCCTGTGGCGGCACCGACTAGTTTCGAGCCCATCGGGGGTCCTTCATCAGGATGAGTGGTACTGGTATTATTTCGCGGACGCGTAATGTTGTTATCAGAATACAGATAGTTTAATATAATATACAACTTTGAATGGCAATCTGTCACAAGAGGCAATATACGAGACAGAACTTAAGGGCCTTTGGGATATATCAAACTACGAAGAACTTTCGAAGCTTACAAGATCAATAGCTTAGTAGACAATATTCAATTTTAAAGAAGGGTCTCAGTTCATCTGTTTTTTCCAACAATTTCGTATTCCTTGATTTAATTATAACATATTTTCTAAGTGAATATATTTACACACTCAAAACATATTTTCAAAAACATTTGTGAAAAGGTTTGTGTTTTTTTCAAGAGTAATAATTTGTATGTGTGTTTGTCTATGTTTCGGCAATGGAAACTATGTTTCTCTTTTAACAATCATTGCTCGTTGCCTCACCCGACAATTACTTTGTACCATTAACTAATTAAACGTAGTGCAGTGACACTTCAGTTATTATTAACTCACAATATTTAGCTCAGTAGGTCATTTGATAGGTTTTACAAGCAAAAGATTCGAATATAATAGATGCTAGTTTGTCTTTAATCTGTACTGAGCCAATGTGTTTGAGTTAGATCAGTTTCGAGCCCTTCAGTGTAGGACATAGTCTGGAAGAACACGTAGGCTTCCTCATTAAGTTACACTGCGCGGACAGACTCGCGAGCGACAACTAGTATGTATGTACATATAAATGAAATGAAAGAGCTTTTTTTCCAATTTAATATAAATCTACTAGCAGTAATAATAAGCCTTGGTATTATTTTAAAAGCATTTTATTGTCGTCACAAAAACTTTTTATAAATATCGAAATACCATCAAAAGGGATTTTAATATAAGTAGCATATGCAAATATGAACGTCTAATATTAAAAACCTAATTGTTAGAACATAAATTTGTATTTAAAATATGTCAAATAGTTATATGTTTAGAATAGGCAAATCAATTGTTGAGACTCTTGTGGCGCTATGGACAATCAAAATGCCAACACATAGACTACACGCAAACAGAGATTACGTAAGAGAGTGACTTTTTTCAAAATTAAATGTATAAAACATTTATAACATGTTGATAGTAACCAAAATTAAGGAGTATCCATGATGATGGAAGAAAGATAAAATAGGAAGGACATGGTCATGTCATGGCCTATGGTCAAGACAGAGGATTTTCAAACAAGACACGTGATTCAATTATAGATTATAAAAAATTTACAATCCGAGTGATGATTGTATAAGATTTCACATTTCGCAGACCTTGCATATCAAATTTAATAATATGTCTGTATTTTCAAAATTTTATTGGTCTCCTAGGAGTTGACTCGGATGATGATTATATTTTCAAATAGTTTTTCTTAATTTTGTTAATCTCTGGTGATGTTTAGTCTGTGCCACACTTAATAATTGGCGCGTGCGTCGGTTGACCCGAACATTAAAAAGTGATCGTTTGCTTAAAGAATTGTTGCGATCGCGATTGTTGTACCACTAAATACACATTAGATGCGGCCTAGATATCGCCTGAAAGCAGGGCCTTACAACCGCGGCCTGCTTACGTAAGTCTTCGTCTACATAAGTAAAAGATTATCAAACTAGACTCTTGTAATATTGCTATATATACTAGGCTCCCAGCCCATAACTTAACTTCGACGTATAATAAATTTACTTCATTTAGTCAGTAGATTGAAATAGTTTCTGACAAATAAAATTCAAGTATTTAATCCACACTCAAATGACTATTAAACGGCTTAATGTGGCAGTCAAACAATTCCCACTGTAATTAGAACTGTTACCGTGAGTTTCTGAGACCAAAATCTTTGTATAATGCATATCGTCATCTCTGTAATTATTTTTTACAAAACAGACTTAACAGTTTAAACGGAGATTTTGGTCTCAGAATCGCATAGTTAATAAGTGAGCTTATGTTTCAATTATCAGCGACCGTCAGTTTGTTAGCCCTGGGCGGCCAGAGCGCGGTGCGTGCGGGTCGCGCGCGTACGCATATTTATTGCTACTGGGCGGCCGGCCGCCCATTCCTTGCGGCGGGGTCCGCCGCGCAACCCCTAGCACACACTTCAGGTAAGTCATTACAAAATAACTTCTAGATTATTTCATATTTGTCTAGTTTAGTATATATTTTAGTTTTACTGCGAATCTATTTTATTTAATAGACGTAGAGCCGCGTAAATTAACGGACAATAATAACATTTATTTAGTTGTCTTCTAATTAGCGAGTGTTTCATTTTGTTATTATTTTAATAGTTTATTTAAAAAATATTTAACGTTTCAACGTAAGAGTTTTCCTTAAAAGCTTTTGCTTAGCAAAAATAAATATACTTTTAAACGGTTTGATTCTATTGTTATTAGAACAATCAGATGTGTTTTGTTTTTTATGTTTTATTTTTAAAGGTGCATTAGTTTTACCGAAGTATTTGTTTCTGTGTAAGCATGTCACTCCTCTTTTATCTCTTATATTAAAAAAATACAGCTGCAGAAAGTATAGACAATTAACACGTTTTTATATTTACCATAAATAATTAAAGTGTAAGGAACATAAGTAAAAGTATTACGCCCTCCCGTAGCAGATTCGTAGAGCTAGGTAAAGCTTTCTGTGGTCGCTACGTTTTGATTTTTAGTATTAAAGTTTTATTTTCATATTAGTGCGGCCCATAAGTTGCTAAATATATAAGTAAGTAATGGCTCAATTCAATATTTATCACAATCTATGATATAATATATTTACGAAAAATAGAAATTTTTACTTTGCGGCAATTTAAAAATTCCTTATACAACTTTGTACAATCTTAAATTTCCAGTATATTTTGAAGTTTTTATATAAAGCTCAAATTAACCATTTTTTTTGGAAACATTAATTCCTTCTGTTTTTAGATAGAACAAATCATAACCATAGTCATAAGTCATACTAGACAGATTCAAATCCTAAAATCTTAATCGTAATATCAAAAACCACAGTCAAACTTTGCTATTAAAATCTATTTTAATTGGCATAGTTTAAAAGTTACCGAAATCACTAGAAAGTGGCCAGCGACCTCATAGTTACAATTAAGAGACAAATTGTTGCTACACAGTTGCTAAAATTAATTAACTCAACAATTGTTCCTGTCATCTTTATTCTGACAGATGTCATATAGGTTGGTTGAGTAGAGGTCAGTGGGACGCGTTCCATTCTAACGATTCTACGCTGTATACTCTGTGGTCCAATTGATTTGTTGTTTTCGTTTTAAATTCGGTATTTTATTAAACGGCCAGCGTCAGAGAATAATTAGGACAGTTGTTAATGTTGATAAATTGAATACAAATCAATATGTCAAGGCAAGTCTATAATTGACATTTATGTACTAGCGGTCGCCTGCGATTGAGTCCGTGAATATAAAAAAAAACTTAATTAGCAGCCTATGTGCTTTATCAGAGTATGTTCTATATGTATGCCAAATTTTATCGAGATCCGTTCATCCGTTTTGAAGATACCTCCAAACAAAACTTCCATCTAACCGTCTATCTAAACATTCGCATTTATAATATTAGTAAGATGTTTCAATTTGAAATCAGGTCTCGCGTTTTGTGAAGCCGTTTAGTCTACATGGCAAAGAAAAGACTAAAATTCCTCTGTTTGTGTAATATAAAATGAGAGTAAAATCACTCTCATCCGGAATGTAATCTATAAGAGCCTATGATGCCAATTAAATGTCTCACGAGAATTCCTTACATAGCTGTCATTAGACGTTTCTATTATAGTCTGACAGATTAAACATGAACTTAACTGTAGTGTATACTCGTGACCTATTTCGGTTACTGAGTGAGATCACTCGTGGACTAAATCACCGGTGACATTTATGAAGTGAACATGTTATAATATAACGAGCTTGTATGTTATCTTACGAGCTTTTGTATATAATTTATACTGTATTTTAACAATTGTTTCTTTTGCTCATTATATTCAAGATATTCTGTAAGACTGTGATATGCCTTCACCGGGTTGAAGCGAACATTAAACAATATGGTTACTTATAGTTAATATTATATATTTTGAAATTCATTGAAAATATTTGTCGACATAAAGACAAATTTTCGGGTAGTGTTGTCATTAAAAGATTGTCTACAAGACTGAAAGTTCTGTCTTCTTCTGAACATCAATATTTATCAATATAAAGAATCTTTAATGTTTATTCATATATATGATAACGGTTGCGCATGCGCAGTATGTCGTGGTGGGTGACGGCGGCGTGCGTAGCGCTGCTGGTGCTGCAGGTGGCCAGCAAAGACCTGGCGGAGGCCTCGCGCGACGACCTCGACCTGCCGCAAGCACAAGAGTCTGACCTCGTCAGTTACGATGACTACAATCCCTTCGGAGAGGATGAGAATGGTGAGAATAAATTACAATCCCTTTGTGCAATTTCGTGACTGCGGGGCGATGAATTTGTAAATATGTGCTCTTGTGACTTTCACGCATTTTTATTTTAAATTTAGCTATCGTCCGTGGCTCCGTCCGCGGGGATTCAATTTAAGTTAATAAGTTTGTGTTAGCCTATATAGTCTACATCTATGCCAAATTTCAGCGAGATCCGTTGACCTGTTCTGAAGATACCTTCAAACAAACAACCATTCATCCATCCATCTAAACATTCGCATTTATAATATTAGTAAGAAGTAAGATTTGACTTATTTATATTTCCTTCCTTGCTTTACAGTTATTTGTGACCACAATTTATTGTTATTTATTAAAATTATTGCTTACAGCTATTATTGCCGAACGTGACTTTACATCACAATCAACAACCAGTAAGTTTCATTTTATTTACAGATAGTAATCCCTATAGATTACCCTTTCTCAAATTATTATTTAATATGTATTTTGAAGCCGACGAAGGTGACAATAATTCTATCTATTTTTCTTTATTTCTAGCTCCTTATTTGACGTAAATAATCTTTGTTTTAGGTACTTCTGTACCCCGAAGACCACCTGTAACCAGAGGTTTCTATTGCTTAATACGTTCAATACAAATCTTTTCAGTTTTAAGTTACTTTGCAAGTTATAAATTCTTATCGTTAATGTTACAATCACAGTTCCGCCTCCGAATCGCTGCGTGGACTCTGGCCGGACGTACCTCGAGGGCGAGACGTGGAAGCGAGATAACTGCACGCTCTGTCAGTGCCATCTCGCACGCATGAACTGCTCCGTCATACCCGCCTGTCTGATGCGTAAGTTTGTCACATTGTAGTACTTCAAAGTTCTCCGTATATAGGATTTTACTGAATTGTTTCTTTTCTAGCGCCTGCGACCAGTAGACCCATATACAACGCTGGCGCCCAACCGACATCACCAGTAAGAGGTGTGCAAGGACCCCCGGGAGATGATGGTCCCTCAGGACCACCCGGTGCACCGGGTATCGGCGGCGTGCCGGGAGCACCGGGCTCACCTGGACCTGTAGGACCTATGCCTGATGTAAGTACTAGAATTCTACATGATCGGTTTTTTTTTAAGATTGTGTGTATTTCCTCACCTCTCTTAGATTAATCTCAATTATTGAAAGAAAATTGTGTGTAGGTAAATGCTTATCTCGCACAACTGGCGGCAACAGCGGGTGGCGATAAAGGACCTGCCTTTGACCCTTACCAGTACATGCAAGCGCCAGTGGGCGCTCCTGGTATAAGAGGAATTCCAGGTACGTTTTATTTTGCATCTGTGACAGTCATTTTTTTATTAGAATTTAATTTAATATTAAGTGTAATTTGTTTACCTCGTAGGCCCTCAAGGTCCTCCCGGACCTCAAGGTTTCCAAGGTCCTCGCGGTGAGCCTGGAGAGCCGGGTCTACCAGGACCACTAGGGCCACCTGGAGAAAGAGGACCTCCGGGTCTTCCTGGCAAGGATGTAAGTATCACTGTTTACGATTAGTATAATAGGATCAAGTTTTTAATCTATAGCTTTTTCCTTTGAAATTTATTTTATTTTTAAGGGATCTCCGGGTGAAGATGGTGAGCCTGGTCCCGCCGGAGCGATAGGACAAACAGGACCAAGAGGAGCCCCAGGCGTTCCAGGAATACAGGGTTTGAAAGGTCATCGTGGATTTGACGGCAAGGATGGCGCGAAAGGCGAGCAAGGTTTTCCTGGAGAAAAGGGGCCTACCGGTCTTCCAGGGCAAATGGGGCCGACGGGGCCAGTGGTATGTGATACGCAAATATTGATGCACAGTTTTTTTAAATATATTTTAAGTGGCAACAATGAATACTTGTCAGTTTATTAGCATTCAATGAAGCATGCCTTTTATTATTTTTACTCTGATTTAGGGTCCTGTTGGTCCCCGTGGGGAGCGAGGCCGAGAAGGTCCTCCGGGTCCACCGGGCATGCGAGGTGTTGATGGCGCACCGGGCCCGCCTGGATTAGTGGTAAGAGCTTTATCCATGATAAATATCAAAATTTGAATATGAATTGGGAATGTTTACATTTAAAACTTTTTCAGTTAAATCTGGTTATGATCTAGAAATTTATGAAAGTAAAGACTTTTTTTTTATTTAAAGGGTAACGTTGGTAAACCAGGCTCGCCGGGTTTTCCAGGAGCTCCAGGAATAAAGGGCGAACAAGGACTAGTTGGACCCAAAGGAAGTCAAGGTCTCCAAGGGCCCCGTGGAGAAGCTGGACGTCCGGGTCAACCTGGTGAGATCGGAGCCCCTGGTCTAGCCGGACGAGACGGTACACCGGGTGAGAAAGGTGTTCAAGGTCAAACTGGACCCTCGGGCCCGCAAGGTTTTCCCGGACCTAGAGGAACACCTGGTATAGCAGGCGATCCAGGGATCCCTGGTACTAAAGGAATGCCGGTATGATAAATATTATAAAATTTTTGAGCTTTTTTAGATTTCGTATACATAAATTTGACAAATGCGGTTTATATTATAGGGACAACCAGGAGAGAGAGGGGCTAAGGGGGAAACTGGTATTAGAGGAGAAACAGGCGCCCAAGGTCCGCGTGGTTTACCTGGCTCTTTAGGGCCTGAAGGAAAACGGGGAAAAAGAGGTCTACGTGGCCCAGCTGGAAGTATCGGCCCACAAGGAGACCGTGGATTACCAGGAATGAGAGGTCTCCCCGGTCTCGATGGGCCTATTGGACAAAAAGGCCAGCCAGGTGAACGAGGAGGCGTAGGTTTACCTGGACCAAAAGGGAGCACGGGTGACGCTGGAAGACCTGGACCTCAAGGTTTACAAGGGCAAAGAGGCCTAGTTGGAAGACCTGGAATGGCTGGAAAATCTGGCCCGCCTGGAGAAAGAGGAATTCCCGGTGCTGATGGAAGGCCCGGAGAACAAGGACTTCAAGGTTTACAAGGCCCACCGGGATTGATGGGCAGTCCAGGGGAAAGAGGTTTACAAGTAAATATGATTTGCTAATACAATTATGTCTACATATGCTGGTTTTGAGGTAATTTGTATTAATTGTAAACCTTTAAATTTTAGGGTGAACCTGGTAAAGACGGCGAACCGGGACAACAAGGTCAGCAAGGACCAAAAGGCGATGGTGGTCGAGATGGTAGTCCGGGAATTCAAGGACCACAAGGTACTAGTGGACCAGCCGGGGAAAGAGGACCTCAAGGACCACCTGGCCCGACTGGCTTTCCGGTAAATACGTAATACTTTATGTTTATGACTTTTATTTATACATGTTTAGGTCATTTCTCATAATGTCATTGTTTTTCATTCAGGGAATGCCAGGAGCTGCCGGTTTACCTGGATCTCCAGGAAAAGAAGGTGAGCCCGGAATCGCCGGGCCGGCAGGACCTCCGGGGTCATCAGGTCCGCGAGGAGAACGAGGGTTCACTGGAGAACGAGGACTCCCTGGTCAGCCTGGCACACCCGGAGAAAAGGGAGAGACAGGCTCACAAGGAGCAGACGGCCCACCGGTGAGACCTTGCACCATACTCTTTTATACCTACTGCTACTTTCATAATATGGAAACATTTAACAGTAACAACATTTAACAGTGGTAGAGCCCGCTTTAACATCTTCGCAAGAATTGGCTCTGCTCGCCCGGTGAAATACCACGACCACACAGAAGACAGGCGTGAAGTGGAAGCAATTCCGCGTACAGTCTGATGAGTGTGCGTCCCGGAGGCCTAATGTAGTCCACTCTCCCTTTCCACCCTTTTGCTTATAAGGGAAGGATGGGAAGTGGAAGTGGACTTTCCGGATGAGAGGATGCATGGAATGGGAAAATATTTTCTTTCTGTGCATCCTCCCCTCCGTCGATTAAAGGTAGGCAACGCATATGCAATTGCGTATGGGCAACAGTCACTTCGCTATTTCAGCGATTTCAGGCTTGCTCGTTCGTTTGCCACCTAATGATATAAAAAAAAAACATTTATATAAAAAAATTTATCCTTTCAACCATTAAAATCGTAATAAAAAGGAATATAGATAATAACGAATGTTGCAATGCTGACCGGATAGTTTCTTTGCTCAACTTTGTATTCTGGGAACTCCTTACTGAAGAATTCAGCGCAGATCTTCCGCGAGAACCCACAAAAAATGAAAATTTAGTAGAAGAAGTACTTATTATTTCAGCATAATAATACTTCGATTTCTGTTCCTGGAAACTTCTAAGTAAAAAGTCATCCTATTCATTCATATTTCTCAGAACCATTTTATCTTATAAGAGTTAGTTACTTTAAATATCTTTGTCCAGATAATTAATTCACAAGCACGATCTACCCCAAGTTTTATTATTAATTACTCGCTTTGAGCGTGTTTTGTAATATTTCACTCATTTAGATATGACATTGATATAAATAACATCAAAACTTTACCAAGCCGTAGCAATTTGTCTTGACATTTTAACTATCAATTGACATTTCAACATCCACTGTTTATTTATTTCATAATGAGTTGTTACACTTAAACAATAATAATTTCACAGGGACCAGAGGGGCTTAAAGGCAGCAAAGGTCATCCTGGACAGCTCGGCGCAATGGGACTTCCTGGTCCTCGTGGTATGTCTGGTTTGCCTGGCGAGAAGGGCGAAAGAGGCGCCGCTGGACCACAAGGGAATGATGGGCCGCCAGGTAGGTTTGAAAATGAAACTAACATAAATGATTGTTTAGATTGAGTTTTATATTATGTAAAGCGGTATATCGACTTCCGACTTTCAATATTTATACATTAATTTATCAAATTAAACTTAAATGATTTTTAGAAGAAAATTTATAACTTTTTCTTATACACCTTATGTTTTGTGTATTTTTAGGACGGCAGGGAGAGCAAGGGCCTCAAGGGCCTGTCGGTCCACAAGGGCATCCAGGTGAACCAGCTGAAAGAGGTGAACCTGGTACCCCGGGAGTACCTGGAGAACCCGGTGCGCCGGGATCGCAGGGTGAAAGGGGTCAGCCAGGATTACAAGGATCTCCGGGACTATCTGGACCACCTGGTTTGACGGGCATGCCAGGTTTAAAAGGCGATAGAGGTTACATGGGTGCAAAAGGGCAACAAGGGTCGCCTGGTAACCCAGGTAAATTTATTTTTATTAATCTTTTATTAATAAAGTACGTTATTAAAAATCAAGATATTTAATAAAATTAAGTTCGGCTTTTGTAAAGATCATTAAGAATATTAAATATTTTGAAATTAGGTATCCCCGGTGAGACCGGACAAAGAGGTCTAGCTGGTCTACCCGGCGCTAAGGGATCCCGAGGAGAACAGGGACTGAAGGGAGACATTGGTCGCGCTGGTCTACCAGGAAGACCAGGTGAATTAGGACCACAGGTAATAAATAATAGTAGTATGCACAACACAGATTTTTGTGTTATCTTTGGGTTGAATTTTATTATTATATTATTTTTAGAAAAAAATCAACGCTTTTACTGTACAGGGAGGGCCTCACACGAAAATTTGTATCAGTAAAGTATGACGAAAAATCTCATACAAATTTTGTAGATCTCGCTACGAAAACGCTTATTTCAAATATTTAGATTGGTTTTGTATCGAAAGGAATATTCTAGACAATCTGAATAAATAATAATGTCCTGGATATAAATGAATTTCCATTTTTTAACGTAATAATCGTATAAACTGTGGTATATTATAGGGTCCCCAAGGAAGTCCTGGCCAAGCCGGACCTCCTGGTATTCCAGGAGCCAAAGGTGCTGCAGGAGATCCTGGTAGACCTGGCCAGTTGGGACCTATCGGTTTAACTGGTGCGCCGGGCCCTGAAGGTCCTAAGGGTGAGAGAGGAAGCGAAGGTGAGATCGGACCGCAAGGGCCTGTTGGACCATCTGGACCGGCTGGCGAAAGGGGACCGAGTGGTTTGCCTGGCATGTCTGGACCACCGGGACCACAAGGGCAACGAGGACCACAAGTATGACTTACTTTAGTAAAGAATATATTTAGTTAAAAAATGATTTTTTATGTTTAAAATGAAATAATAATACAATGTTTTAATTCCAGGGTGAAAACGGAGCGCCAGGCAAACCGGGTTCAGACGGAGCACCGGGACCAGTGGGACCCACTGGCTCACAGGGTCCCCCAGGACCAATGGGAGAACCAGGACCAGAAGGAAGACCGGGTAAACTTGGGCAGCCTGGAATACCCGGAAGACCAGGAGATAAAGGACCGATGGGTCAACCGGGAGCATCGGGACCCGCAGGGCCGCCGGGAATGCAGGTATCTTAGTTTGTGTATGTTGTGCTCTAAAATGTATCTATTATCACAAATGATCGATTTTAGTGGAAGTAATTCATAATGACTAAGTGTAAGTAGAAATTTTAATCTAAATTTTTATAAAACAACATTTTAGGGTCCACCTGGGCAATCAGGACCTCCAGGACAGGCAGGCGAGCGTGGTCTTCGTGGTGAGGCGGGACCACCTGGAGTTGATGGTCCTCAAGGTCCGTCCGGGAAACAAGGGCCTCCAGGGCTGGATGGGAGCAAAGGAGAGCGCGGGGAGGCTGGAGCAGACGGCGCTAAAGGACACGCTGGATTACCGGGACTTCCTGGCATGGTAGGAGCACCTGGCAGACAGGGGGAGAGGGGTTTGCCTGGACCAATTGGTCCTCCAGGAAAAGATGGAGATGTGGGACCAAGAGGTAAATATCGAATTAATGTAAAATTAAAGACAAATACAAGATTTGCAAATATCAATTCAAGAACTTTCAATTATCATTCGCGTATGTTTTAGGAACACCTGGACGTGATGGTAGTCCAGGTCCTCAAGGACCAATGGGACCAGCTGGAGGGCGGGGACCTCCCGGAGAATCGGGTAGGCACGGGGCGCCGGGTCCGGCTGGACCGCCCGGGCCCCCAGGTTTGCCTGGTGAGGGCTTGGCCTACGACGCTGCTGCTATTGCTGCTATGCTTCAACAGGGTAACTTGTTAACAAAATTCTTTACATATACTTTTCTTGGTACATGAAATATTCCATAATGCAATTCAATTATTTTAGGTTCAGTCAAAGGTCCTGATCCATTGGGAGATGATCCAAATAGCTTGCCGCCGCGGTTCTTCAAAGAAGATATGTCGCCTGCGGAGCGCAAGAAGATAGTGATGAAAGCCTACGAACAGCTCAAAGTATCTCTCAACAAATTCCTCAAACCTGACGGCACTAAGGAAGCACCGGCGAAAACTTGTGGCGATATTAAATATCACTATCCAGAATTTGAGAGCGGTAAGTCAGCTTTACAGATCTTTAATATATAATATTTATATTGATAAAGGTTGTCAACAAAAATAAGATAGGTAACAGTTTCGAATACTCTTGTATACCCAATATAAATTTCCAGGACAATATTGGATCGATCCGAATGGCGGCGAAATGAACGACGCCATATTAGTCCACTGTGACATGTCTATTGGTGCCAGTTGCGTGTTCCCGAAGCCGATGCAATCCCAGGACATTGTGTACAAAGGTAAAGACCACGAGGCGTGGCTCAGTGAGATGGAAGATGGATTTACGGTAAGTTATAAACATGCCTTCTTCTTTTAAAAAAAACCATTGGTTTATAAACTTTCTCATCTTTTTTAATAGAATCTTTTTAGAAGCATATTCTTTTATTTCAGATATCCTACAAAGCGGAGCACAGCCAATTGACATACCTCCAGCTGATGTCATCGCGCGCTGTTCAGAACGTGACACTGCATTGCGTTAATACAATAGGATACTACGATCCTACAACACATAACTATAGACACGGGCTCAAGTTTCTTGCCTACAACGACGCCGAGATCCTACCCAAAGCCAACAACAGGCTTAGATACAAAGCTTTGCTGGATAACTGTCAGGTAACTTTAAAGATTTATAATTTATACTGTCGCCGGCGACTTCGTCCGCGCGGAATTCAAAACAAAGATTGATTAGTACACAATGTCCTACGTCTATGCCAAATTTCAGCAAGATCCATTCATCCGTTCTGGAGATATCTTCTAACAAACATCGATCCATCCATCTAAACATTCACATTTATAATATTAGTATGATAAGGTAAAACAGATTCCATCCAGATATTCCAAAAATCATCCATATGCTGGCCTTAGATCTTTCTTCAAATTTATTATTTCCTAACTCAACTTATTAGGTATTTACGCAGTTTTGTTTGTCATAATATGTAACACTTACGATATGACATACGGATAGAGTAATCAAAACTAACCAATCCTGTCTTCAATTCCAGTACAAGAAACAAGAATGGGCAGAGACTGTTCTACAGTATGAAACTGACAAGCCTGGACGTCTGCCACTCCTGGATGTAGCTGTCAGAGACGTTGGCAGAAGGAATCAGAAGTTCCGCATTGAACTCGGTTTGGCTTGCTTCAGTTAAACTGAATTGAAAAACATAACCTCCAAAACAAATCTTCACAATTTGTGTTAAATAATTTTCATGTCATGATTAAAAATATAACAAGAAAAAATAATAATAATACGATTTACATTCGTATATATTTAATGAAATACATAGGCAACTTAAATATAATTGTAAAATTAATTCATGACAGTTGTTTTCCCGCCAAAATTCAGTCACAAAAATAATGACAGTGCTCAATTTTATCCAAAACCATAGAATATTTTAAACTAATCATCTATTAGCATTTTACTTATAATAATTTTTTTTTAAATTATTTTTATTGTTACATTTTATTATATATGTAGCGTAAGAATAATCAAATACTGCCAAATATTATATCGTTCCTAAATAAGTGAGGTTAAGTTTAGATATAATTAGTTAATAAATATTCGTTAATATTTTAAACATTTAAGACATGTTTATTTTTATATTGCATTTATAATTACCTTAAGTACATGAAACTAAGTCGTCACAAAATTTATTAAGATTTATTATCATAGAAAAAAAGTCCTCTTAAGCTGGAGCTTGTACATAATTGTAAATATCCCTAATTGCTCTTTGTCATATTTTAAGTTATTTTGATTTAAGTTTTTTTTTAATATCAGCTAAGAACTGTAGAAAATTAAGTACTTATTAAATATTACAAGCGAAATATAAAGTTTTAATAAATACTATTGTATTTTTTTATTATTTTCGAGAACATTTCTTTTTTTGTTACTTTTTTCTTTGATCTCGTATTATAAAACCTTTTGACAAACTCTTTTGTTAAAACTTTTTTTTTAAAATAAAGACTAACTTAATAATAACAATTCAAATAGTTTGCAATAAATTAGGCACTAAAACAGCAAGCTTATAAGTAGAAACGTACATTATTATCGTTTGACATAATAGAACAGGGTTTCTCAAACCTTTGGTTCCACGAACCCTTATTTCGCCTGAACTCACGAAAGTATCCAATTGATAGTGTCCTCCTTTATAATTCTACAACATCCCCCCCTCCCCCCACTAAAGACAATAATAAAATGAACTATCGAAAAAGCTTAGGTTTTTCTTACAATAATAAATCGCTAAAAAAATATATTTTTGTTATTAATGTGATAGATGGAAATTGTGTTCATTTTAACAATAATTTTTAAATCAAGAAACCATAACTTTAATCATGTTGCGAGCCTTCGAATGACAAATATACGTCCTAATGCTACACGAAGTTGAGAAACACTGTTACAAGACATGAAAAACTCACATTTCTCTATAGATAAAGCACAAAAGCATTATTCGTTCCACTTTGCAGTATTATTCATTACAGGCAATCTTCCTACTACACGATACAAAAGGCGGTACATTACATCTACATTTGGTACACTCTTCGTCCACCGTTACCTCATCACCAACAGATAGACTCGTATTCCCGAACACGCACTGTGAACTTACAGCTCGCAAGTTCAAACCGCGAATGACTTTCGATGTGTTTGTTGCTGAAATAAATGAAATCATTTTAAATATGTTTTTTTTTTTAATTTTAAATAGCTATCATGGCTAAACAACGTCGAGCGCGATCTCAAAAATATTGGCGATAAGAGCTGGACGCAAAAAGCCGAAAGTAGACCAGCAAAGAGAAATTTATTTGACCTGGCCCAGGCTCACCCACGACTGTAGCGTCGCAGATGATGATGATAAGCATAATATATGTACATATATTATTCAGTGTGAGGCTCGATTCTATCCTAATTTAGACTTACGTAGGGCTTGGACCTTCAAAGACATGTGTATCATCAAGATGGTTTCATCATCAGGTTTTGCTTTATCGACCTAATTTTACATTTGAATTTGTTCGTGATTCAGTAACTTACTAAGTTTTAAAACAAATGAAAAGTATACTCACGACATGTAAAAGCGATGGGGCAAACAGAATCGCTTCCTAAAAATATAGGTGCGCAATTTTGGAAGAGTTTATCCTGATAGTGTATCTCTATACCACAGTTAATATCACGACAGGATGCCGAGTCATCAATTGTGCCGTTCCATTGTGCGGTACATATGCATGTTTTGCGACTATTCTTAGGCTCGAAAGCCTCCCCTTCCCTGTAAGTCTTTCCGTCTACTTCGCAAGTCTTTAGTGCAGCCACCGCGTCTTTACCTGGGGAATAAAATAAAACGTTGAAAAAAATAAAAGCAATTAACTAAACTGCCAGTAGCTACAGTCTACGACCGGGAAGAATACGTTTATATTTTTCTTCCTTTCCTAACCTTTCAATGTCTTGCTAGTATTTTATAGCGAAAATTTAGATTACGTCGTAACTTCAGAATAACCGAAGAGATATCAGATTACAAGTCTACGCAGTTTTTTTTTAATTCAAAGTTTCGGGCTACAGCCATTTCATCAGTCAGTCTCAGCCACAAACCAAGCTAGTTAATATTATTCTACTTATAAATACAGAGAAGGTAATAAAAACAGGACTTCCTATTAACATTTAAAATCAGGAAGTCACCTCGGAATTAATTCTTATCATGTCAGATATTTACATGTGGACAATAGATCATTCGAATACGTCTGTCGTGTGCACTTATAAGGTGGCCATTGTTATTTCATGACGCATTATGGCCAGTATTTAACTAACGATTAAAAACACAAAAGTGTTTTTTAATTAAAAAATTAGTTTGTGCCTGTGTCTACTACATCATCCATATCAAATATTACGTTAAGCATTTAAAGATAATGTACAATTCGGCCGATGGGGCCGAAAAGTCCTAGAGTGGCGACCGAGGACGGATCGCGCATGATGGACCGATGACCTGGTCAAGGTTGCGGGAGTGAACTGGATGCGGGCGGCACAGGACCGGAAAATCGATGGGGGAGGCCTACGTACACCAGTGGAAGAATTTAGGCTGATGTACAATTTATTGGTGAAAAAGAAAGCAATTTACACTAAGGAGGACTGAACTCTGAGTATTACTTAACATTAAATTGAAAAGTTGTCTATTACTTACCGCAAACGGTTCCAGTACTACAGCACGATTCTAACTCGTATGTTTTGATGCATTCCTGCTGCATATCAGTGTCGAATGTCTCCACACAATCGACAGCCGCGCAATCGAAACTCGGCTTACCGGACACGCTGCACTGACAGGCGAGAGAACAAGGATTCTTAACTGCTGATTGTGGTATCATAGAACGGTCCTTGTATGGGACACCTCTGGAATTATATTTTTAAGACATTTTAGAATTATTTTATGTAACATATTTATCCAATTAATACAAATCAAAACTTAAAATTACAAAATACTCATAACCCTAATAGTGATGTAATCACTAGAGAAAGTCCATTAACCGTTGGTTTCTGAGGCCAAATTCTCTTTATAAAACATATCATGATTCCTGTCATTGTCTTCGGAAATAAAACAGAATTAACAATATATTTTAAACGGGTATTTTTGTCTCAGAAACCCACGGTAAATCGCATAATTATTTTTTTTTAATATTTTTAAAAATGTGCAATTGAAGTCGCCACAGCGTGACTACTATTTAGGTGAAATAACTATTGTTACTTTAGATTATATAGCCTTCTGATTCAAAGATAATTTATTATGACAATATTGTTCAGTCATCCATTACTTTAAGGAAGAAACAACTATTGTTAGCTTTTTTTAATGTTTTTATTACTCACTTGTACAAAGTCGTGTCACCAAAGTGAGCGATGTAAGGTCGTGGATTTTCCAAAAAAAATACAAAGGTCAATTTATAACATCTTTTTGTAGTATGACGAAAGCATCTTGCGCCTTTTTTGTCGAACACAAGGTCAATGACCTTCGTGTTACATATTCGGCAATATTACAATGATGATTTTAAATGCAATTCGACATTGATTCAATTTCTAAAAACTTTGTTAATATTCGTGATATTAATATCACTAGAAAAATAGTAAAGGTTGTAAAACTCTGAGTGAAATTGGTTTAAATCTATCTGAGGGTCTATTACGATTATTTTCGATATACGTTTTCGTATTTTCATCGACAAAATATGTCAAAATGGTATTAATTTTTTCTGTATTACGTTACGGACAGTTTCTCGCAAATTTACCAGCTAGGTCCTCAGTTCTTGACTTCAAAATAATTTCCAAATATCGTCCTAAATAAAGTCATATGAAGTCTCAGATATAGACAGACTGTGCATTTTCTTTCCAGTACGAAATATTTCACTAATGTTTATAACCTAGTCGAATTCATTGGTAAAATATTATTCCATCAGCCTATTTCAATTACGTGATCAAATAACATATCTATAAAATTACCTATAATAGCACATGCTAGGATCTGGATGTAGTTTAGGGCAGACGTAGGCTTCTGGACAATCCGTGCTGTTGTCAGCCGCGCTTGTCACCGCTGTGCAGCCAAGCTCAGCATAAAAGCCCGCCAGGTTACATTCAGTACTTATATCGGTGAGTGCTGATCCGATAACTATAGAAGAACAATCAAAAAACTTACTTCACCTTACTTCTTACTAATATTATAAACTAGCTGTTGCCCGCGATAAGTAGCCAATGTGTTCTTCCAGACTATGTTCTATATGTATGCCCAAATTTCATGGAGATCCGTTCAGGTGTTCTGGAGGTAGATTTAACATCCATCCATCCATCGATCTAAACATTCGCATTTTTAATATTAGAAAGAAATAAGGTTAGTAAGATTTTATATATGCGAATGTTTGGATGAATGTATAGATGGTCGTGTGTTTGAAGGTATCTCCAGAACGGCTGCAATGATCTCGCTGATATTTGCCACAGATGTAGAACATAGTCTGAAACATAGACTACTAATTAAGTATTTTTTAATTCTGCGCGGACGGAGTCGCGGGTAACAGCTAGTGATTTCATAAAGATATCAAACAATACAGATGCACCTCATTGCATAAAACCTTCTAACTTAACACTGCGGTTTGTGGTTCTTTGAAGAAATAATAAATATGTTCATTTATTTTCGTTATATAGTTTAATATTAAGAGCGCTAGCAATTGAATATATTTATAAAACCGGTAAAATATTTCTTTTAAACATGACTTAATTTGAATATTTATCAAAGACTGAAACAATTTTGTCATTACAATGAAAATTATCGTAATACAGTTTTATAAAAACGTAAAATAACATGTTTTTAGATCAATTTTAAGTCACTTTTATTTTAGGTAGAACTAATTTTAAGCATTATTTACCGAATAACTATATGCATCATCTTACATATAAAGTTTTCGTGTCACGATCTATGTTCGTACCTGTACCTAAACTACTGAACCAATTGTTATAAAATTTTGTAAGCATCTGTAATTTAATCCAACTTGGGAGATAGGATAGTTTTTATCTCAATTATTGACATTTAATTCCGCACGGACAGAGTCACGGGCGACAGCTAGTCCTATAAACTACAATTCGAGTAACAATCGTATGGAACTTTATAATTGCTAATAGGCGTCGCCAGCGATTCTCCCCGCGCGGAATTAAAAAAAAACCAAATTAGTAGCCTATCTGTTCTACCAGACTGTGTTCTACATCTATGCCAAATTTCAGCAAGATTCATGTAGCCATTCTAAAGGTACCTTCAAACAAACATCCATCCATCCACCCATCTAAACATTCGCATTTATAATATTAGTAAGATTACTAAGGGGAAACCCAAGACTTGAGACGTAATACTTGTGTTACTTATTCGTATTTATCTTTACTGATAGACTAATGTTTAACACATGGTTCTAATCTGGGAAGTTAGCTAAGCATACGTTATCCAAACCAAATGTTCTTGTTAGACTGAACTGCTGTTATAAAAAGATATGATTTATGTTCTTTATGAAATTGAAAATGATTAAATTGAATTACGGAATCAAACCAACGGTTATATTTCGCATTCCGTATCTTAAACCAATAAGCTTTGGTGCTTTTATGTGTATTGCATAAAATTCGACTTCTTTGTTTTTGAAAAGATTTGAATTATAACGATTAAACGGACTATCTTGGTCTAGAAATGTTCGTGAAGGTCTAGGGAAGGTTTAAAAGGTGAGAAAAATTCGTATAATTGCCGGGAACTAGTTAAGTTTTTTGTTATTCCATGCGGACAGAGTCGCGGGCGACATCTAGTAATATATAAAATTGAACATAACATAGTCGTATTAGAAAGCGTGAATTGCGCAAGTGAACTTATCGACTACATATGACAGATTATAAAAGTGTGTCATTGACAAACTCGAAAATAATACTTACAGATAAATATTAAGAAGAAATACGCTTCCATTATTGTCCACACTTCCTTAGTCACACAATAAATTAATTAAAAACAAAATTTAAACGATATTTAATTGTATTAACAAGACATGCGTCCCATTCGATTATCGGCATGGGAATGACCTGAGAATGAATCAACCGACGCTTACAATGATGCAAAGTTTATAAACAAATAAAATAAATAACCTTGGTGCAATACCAGCACAATAAATCACAATATTGTATCGTGAAATTATCTTTAATATAATTTATATTAATATTTTTAACTACATGCTTTTTTTGTATTTCAATCAACCTGAGAAATTGGTAAACTAAAAATGCGGCATTTTCGCGCCAAAAGATGACCAATTATCATATTTTTCGTAATTAAAATTTTTACGCGTTTGCAACTTAGTTCAAAATCTATATATATTACTAAAATTAGAGTTGCTGTTTGTAGTTTTGAAAAAATAATTTAAAAACAAAATATCATACACTTTGCGGATACAAAAAAAAAAAACATTTTTTTAAATTTTTGTTTATCTGCCTGCGTGTCCGTCTATCCGCAAGGACGCGTTTGATCCAGGTAATCACCGGAAACGCGGGACTAGCTTTAACGGAAAGGTATCTAAAGCATGCGGGAATACAGGCTAATTATAGGCGACTTTTTCCAACGCTGCGGTGACGAAGTCGCGGGCGATCGCTAGTTATTTTATATAACGGTTGATAAGAGAGATTGTTAGTTGATAAATTGACGACAATCCACGATAGTATTATAGATAGTGGCTGATTAGTCGTGTCTTCCGTTCACGGAATATCACATTGAATTACATACTGAACTCTTTTGTTCCGTAACTGATATTTCAGCATCAATAATAATTCTAGTTACGTGAAGAATTTAATAATTTTTCTTACCTTAACTTAACCTTATTCAATAAAAAAAATCTTCGGTTTAAAAAATTGCGATAAAATTTGAACAGGCGCAATGGGCAAACTTTTTCTTAGTAAAATCTGCATAAATTAGCTGTAAATTGATGATCAGCTTCGAAGATTGTAGTATTTTCAGATTAATTTAGACATATTTTATGTGTTTTAAGAAAATGTTATATGGGATTATTAGATTATTATTGAATAGATATATAAATACAACAAAATATATAGTAAAAATGCTTTATTTGAAGATTTATATATTATATTAAATCGTATCATTTTTTTTTATTATAAAATTCGTTTAAAACTGCTCTAATGATATAAAGTAATATTTGGTTATTAAAAAGAGGTTTAATATAAATTATTTATCTAGATTTACTTCTAGCGCCTTGCAGCTAGGCTCTTATTAATTGACCACGTTTAGTTTTTTGTGGAGATCTTCATGAGGTCCGTAAGGTGGTCTTCGTGATGTATAAAAGTCTTTGAGGTTTACATAAGGACCAGGCACTCGTACTCTGAGCTGCTTCTCTCTTCGCCATCGAAAGGATAGTAACATACGCCGTGGCTTGGATGAATCTGGAAACAAATAACGACTCCTGTAGCAAACAAATAGTTTCATTCCTGTGTAAGTGTTATTTTTAAATGTCAGGCGCTCAACTTTACTTCCATAAAGGAATAGTCCATCTCGCCTGGTAAATTAACTTTTGATCCTTCAAAGGCCGAATTTCACATGCGCATGGCTGCACTTATAAAATGCTCTGCACAGTTTGCAGTGCCACTTATTTATTGGTATTTACTCGATGGTATACGAACGTTATTAAAACGTTTAATTAATTTTCTCCCGCAGTCCTAGTGCATACTATGTACTTGCACTTTTGACCTGGTATTAACGTTATATGTACATGGCTGTATCCTATAGCAAACAGAGCCATACAGGGACAGCAAGCAGTGCATCCGCTAAAGCAGTCTATGTATTTTATCCCTTACCTTTCCAGGTGTGGTGCAGCCGTCGTGAGTTACCCTGCCGAAGTACAGTTTCTCTCCATCAGCGGTGACGCCCGCTTCCACCGCGCCCGGTGGCGTCGCACCGTTTGTAGAGAACTGCCAAGAGAACATCGCTGGCACCAGCACCTGAAGAACGCGTACAATGTTAATTAAAAGGATAATGAACTCTTTGTCATACGAAAATATAATGTACTTAATTTGTCTTAAAATACATTGCCAATACGATGTCATATTGCCATTTCTCTTATCTTCTTGGAAAAAACAGAGATGGCAATAACATATAAGGACAGAGCCATCAGAACCGTTTTTATGTTTTTTTTTTTTATTTTATTTTATCAACGAATATCTATTTGTTCCGCCAAATGGCATCATTGCTCAAAGAGTAAAAATCCTCCCTGCCGCATAGATTATATCTTACCAAATTATTTTAACTTACTGATGTTGCCGCACGTTTTTTATAGCCAGTATCATCTTAAAATTTACTCAACTGACAATATTATGTCTCTTTGATAGTGAACTAATGAATTATACCTCAAATTGATCCTTCAAGATCTCCTCTCCACCATAGGCAATGTAGCAGGCGTTTTTAGTAGGAATGACCTTCGCAGGTAATATGTCACCCTCGTGCGGTGCGCGCCCTGCGTAGATCTCATCCCCATCGGCATCGGTGCCAACCCTTAGCGCGCCAGGCGGGATGCTGCGCTGGCTGAGGCACGCGGGGACCCAACGGTATGTACCTGGAATAAGCCGTGAAAGTGTTAAAGAAAAACAAAAGAATAAATAACATGACTATGGTGACGAAAGAAATACTGGCAAGACATTTTTAGAGTGTGTTAAAAAATAAGCAGAACAAGAGACATATAACGAAAAAGATATTAAAACCAGGAAAAGATATGAAAAGCTGATGGCAAGAAAAAGTAGATCGAAAAAATGCTGAAGCTATGTTTTTTAAATGTAGAATAGTTTTAAAACAGCTTAAAAGGAGGTCCTAATGTTATTGATACTTTATAAAAAAGTTACGATTAATTACAATAACAAATGATCTATGATTTATAACGACACAGAAAGCGACGGCCAACACTCTGTATGGTATCACCGAATTAAAAAAAGAATAAAAAAAATATATTTTAAAAAGATTGGTTACGGCAAGGAGGTAGGTAAGGGATTAAGGAACCATAGAGAGGATTGGCCCAACATTGGCAGACAACACGGAATCCCAAGATAACACCTTTGTACAACCCTAATTACATTGACTTTGTAACTTCGTACAACCCTAGCTTTAATATTTTGACATGATTTCTAATGATACTAATATTAGATGATAAAAAAAAACTATTAATATAACATTAAAATAATAATCAAAATATTATCATTCGATAATAAAAAAACTATTGTCCATTCCGTATACGTGGAATATGAATGAATCATAGTTTTTCAATTGAAATATTAGTTTATTTGATATATTGATAAAGCTTGCTTATAACGGATTAGATTGTTAAAATTCAACATACGGATTTATCGATAAGATAAAGAATAAAGAAAAATGAAGACAAACAAACACGGATATCTTTTAAATAGTACTAAAGGTGTTATCCCTACACTACCCATATGCCTTGATAATAAAACGTTAAACGTAACACCCGGCAACATAACTCTAATTGTAACACAGGTGTTACGTGCTACCTAGAACTTACTCCAAGGCAATTCAACAGTCTCTCCCGGTAATTCAGGTACTATTTCTTCTGGTTCAGCATTCTCTACCACATCGACGGGACCGGGCGGAGGGGGGTACGGGTAGAAGTATGCGGGGTGGTATGGGTAGTAAATGACACCCGGTGGAGGGTACATTGGGGGAGGATGACCGGGGGGGCCGGGCGGGTATCCGTGTGGAGGAGGGGGTCCGCCGTAACCATAATAAGGACGTCCTGGATAAAATATTACATATATTATAATTTAAACTATTTTTTTTTTCTAAAAATATGAATATTAGCTATGGAGGTTGGAGAAAATTTAATGTGCATGTCAAACAGCTAAAAAGAAATCAATAATATTACTTTACAAAGTCATCACTCAAACTTATATCAGACAGACAAACAAATCGACTCAAATTGATTCCGGCCTGACAAATTCTAGACAAAAGAGCGTCGGTGGCTCAGTGGTCAAGCACTTGACTTGCAATCTGCAGGTTCATGAAAACATCGTGATGCAACCTGCACATATCTGAGAAGAAATTCAAAGATATGTGTGAAGTCAACCAACCCGCACTTGGCCAGCGTGGTTGACTATGGCCTAATCACCCTTAACTTAGAGTAGGTTCCGAGCCCCTCGGTGGGGACGTATAGTGAGCTGATGATGATGAAATTCTAGACTGATTTTATCGGTTTTAAATTCTGTAGAAATGTATTTGTTTGAGTTTAATAGTATATATTTTTACGTAGACAGTAATAATTGATATATCACAAATATATTTTGAGATTAATTGATTTATAATGTGATGGTAATCATTTTATCAATTACAGATACTGTTAAAATATCGCATTAAGATATGACAAATAACATTTACTTCGAAAAAAAAAAGTTCGAGCCACAAATGTAATTAAAACAAAATGCTATTGCGAGTTTTTAATTAATACATTAAGGAACTTATTTTCCACGCTTTTTTATACAAAATATATAAAGATATAACATAGTAAGTGTCCTAAGAAGATATATGTAGATATACATTATCAATAGTTAAATACTAATGAGTAATGTCATTGTATTAGTAATCCTTGGACAACTTCGCACGTATTCACTTTTATTTGCTTTAAAACTCTTTGTCTATTGAGGACAATTGCCTTTACTTTCATAATCACGAGTTTCTTGTTCTACATGTGACGTTGTTGACATCAAATATTATACTCCCTAAACTCTAAACTTCCTGAATTATACATTTTTATTTTTAATCGCATAGATAAATTCACTATCTACTTTATTTTTTTTATCTGTAATCGGTAAATAACTTTTCGAAGACTTCTTCGAATTTAAAAAAATGATAAAGATAAATTATCGTGGAAACAATTTAAAATTGGAACGAAAACAATTGCCTTATACATGGGCCAGTTATAATTTGTTATTAAAAAAAATTGACGGTATCTTCAGAGTTTCAAAGTGCTACAGCCAATTAGTATAAGAACAAAACTAACTATTGTATCTTAACTTATCTCCTTGCAATAAAAAAATATTGAAAATAACGCAATAAAAATATAATTCCAAAATGGACAAACTCCATGGACTTTAAAAAAAATAAACGTCACAAAAGGTTTTCCCGGCAAAATAAATGATGCATTTTGAGGTTATTCATAATTAAGTGTAACAATTAACGTCACAAATCATACGTGTTATTGGTTAATTTTAAAAAAAACCGTGAAGAAAAATTACAAACGATAAACATACGTGCGACAATAAGGGAAAATAGGTCTTTTTATTGCACAATTTATAGAATATTATCAAGTTTGTTATCAGTTTATCAAACTAACTCACCGGCCATGTTGCGATCGTTACGTCGTGAGGTGCACTGATATACTGCGCGGGTAACCTACGATGTTTCGTTTTTATTCTATACACCTGATTCGATACATTTAACAAAGATTAGTTCGGCAAATTTTGATAAATCGAAAATAACTCGTATACGATAAATAAATGACACACGTATTGTGTTTATGATTTAGTCATTTTTTTTACAGAAAATATTTCATTACGTTGGCATTGGTTCTTTTAAGTTTACCCATTTAAGACAATCTTAATAGGCAATGCTAGATTAATCTGGAACATCGTTCGGTCATAGCTAGATATTTTATGATATTTCATTTAAGTAAAAAGTTAGGTTATCAAATCAAAGTTAGGATTTCTTGTGTGTATTTACAAGAATTAATCTAAAACATTCCGTCTTTTGTGAAATGCGTCATAATTAATAATCTTTTAAATTGAAAGATTTGCAAATAAAAATTATTGCCAATTATTTTAGAATAACATTGACGCATAATGCATAATATGTATGTACATACATCGCAGACAAACAGATGTGTACACAGGTGTATCTAAATTTGATTTAGTAACAGTGCAAGACATTTGTTATTAGCAATTGTAATTTTCTTATGTAATTTTCATTCGCAATTCAAATGCACAATAAAACACATTTAATGAAAAGCATAAAAATGTGTTAAACACTTTCCTTAATAAAAAATAATCTCCAAATGCAATCTGTAATTATTTTATTTCAATAGTTTTCTATGTTTAATATTGCCTGTATAATTAGATGAATAGACTTACCTAACTTTAGTAGCCTTGTAGAAGCCTCAATGTGTGGTATTCTTCGTGTCATTTGATGCGTCAGGAGTTAAACCATGATAATTAAATCATCTATCACCGGGTATCAGCGATTGGCTCATCTACTAGATATCGTTGTCTTTTTACTTTTTTATACTTACTACTTGTGGAAATTAATAAGAAATAATAAACTACTGATGCTAATCGCTTACCGTCCCCATAGGTCACGGCAACATGAAAACAACGAATTTGTATTTTATTTTCTAGCTAATTACTACCTTAGTTTGGTAAGACAAAAAAAGGTCAAATCAATCCAGATCTTTATTCACTTTGAACAATATTTCTTAGCATTAATAATTATTTGTGATACTTTGGAGAACTCTTCAAATGCAGGTCTAGTGGTCTTCTTTTTATTAACGTCGAATGCCGCGTAGACGTGAACTAAATCTTTTAACATATCTTTGACCAATTTTTGATAGAACTGCACGCTTGGTCTTCCCAATTTCTCAGCTAGAAGAAGCATGGATGTTGCCTGTGAAGTTTAAAAATGTTTAACAAACTTCGTTGAACAATTTCGACAAATATTAAAGTTAAAAATGCTACCTTTGTTCTCCAAAACTTTAGCATTTCCCCTAAATTGGTCCCTTCTTGCTTCTTTCCTACGTCCTTTATATTCATACGAAGGTAGTAGAAATGGTGACGGCGACAAATGTCCGCTGTAAGGAAACGACTCTTTATAGCCTTCAAATCTTAACCAAATTATGAATGCGAAGTATCGACGATTGGACATATGCAGTTCCACCAAACAGATAAGGATGTGACACGCAACATGAATAGACTTTTCTGGAATAGTTCATAGATCTCAATTTTTAGAGTTCCGTACATCGGAACGAAAAAACAAAACCCTTAAAGGATCACTTTGTTGTCCGTTGGTCTGTCTGTCTGCCAAGACCCTTTTTTAATCCATGCGGACGATGTTAAAGTCGATAGCTACTTAGTTTGAGAATATGAAAGTTTTGAAATCATGATAGTTCCTCACCAGTACATGTGTCTTCATCATCACCATCAGAACAATCTTTTTTACCATCACAAACTGCTTCTACAGGTATTGTCTGGTTTTTATTACCTCTGCAGTTGTATCTACTCAATTTCTTTTCAACTTCACAAGCTCTAGCACATTCCGGAGAACAGTATGCCTTTATACATTTATTATTCTTACAAATACAACCGTAAGAAGAAATTATTTTATTATTTCCTGTATTCGAATGTTTTAGAATTTTGACAACAACTTCGTTGACCGATTTCAGAAACTTATACATCTCATCGACATGGTTTGCGTTGTAAGTATTTTTGATATAATTTCCATAAACGAGACTTAATAAATCGAAACATTTGTTTCTTAGAATTCTAAGTTCTTCAATTTTGATATTTGGTTCCATTAGTAAATGCTGCAGCTTGTAAATTGAGTTGTACAAACGAAGTAAATCATTCCTCACGTGTGCATTTTCTTTGGACGCCATTTTCATTTCTAGTAATTTAATGATTTGTTGAAATCCAACATTCGCCTCGAATTTGCCTCTTCCTTTACCTGAATATGAAAGAGAAGTGTTAGATTCTTAAGTTTACATTTTTACACTTAGGTTTATATTAAATGGTATAGAAAATTGTAAAGTAATGTGTAAATGTTCTTACGAATTTGAAAATGACGGTTTTAAGAACACATCGGCGGTGGAACTGACTCACCCCAGTAAAGTTTCATTGATTACTTACTTGAACAGTCAACTTATTTATCTATTCGATGACAAAATATTTTAACATACCTGTACTACATGAATCTTCATCGGACTCGTCATAACAATCAAGTTTACCATCACATATTGTATCCAGATGAACGCTCGTTGATCCATTAACACCTGGACAACTCCATCGACTTAAATCATACTTCAGAATGCAGGCCTCATGACAGGATTTGACACAAGTGCGAGAAACACAACGGTCTTTCTCGCAAGTACATGATTTCGGGTATAGCGCGCTTTCCCTTAAAACGTCTTCTAGATCCTCGTCTAATATACGATTGAATCTACGAGAATTATCAACCAGTGCACTTGATTTTTCTTGACGCGAACAAACACCTTTACCCAGATTTAACATCACTTTGTTTAAAGCTTCTGAAACTTTTTTTACGATTCCCTCACTGCTTTGAGTCGTGTTACTCTCTCGGAAACCATCTTTATAGTCCTTTACTACATCGATTTGACCCTTTATCCAATCGCGTATTATCTTTTGTTGAATAATAGAATCGTTTGATTTACCCAAAGCACAATTTAACTCGTAAGATCGATTCATTTCAAACAAAGAGTTTAGTGCGTAATCTAACTTTTTAGTTGCTGAAAGAAAAACGGATACGATGATTATAAAAAAACAATAAAATATCCTGCCGTTCTCATTAAAAAAAATTCCAACCTTGTTCTCGACAGTGATTTTCATCAGATCTATCCTTGCAATCGACAATGCCATCACAAATGTTATCAACTTCAAAAGTTTTCTCTTTATCAGGACAAGTAATTTTATTTAAATAATTTACTTCAGAACAAATCATCGCAATAGTAACAACGCAGTCTGTATCCAACTGCTCTAAATCATCTTTATTTTTGCCTTTATCTTCTGACCAGTATTTACTAACATTTTGTTTTACACTCTCATTGTATTCGGAATTACTCATTGTTCTTCTTGAATTTTGATAAATATGTCGTTTTAAAATTTCATTTATGCTATTTGTAATTATTTCGTTATAATCAATATTGTCAACCGTTCGTAATGCTATCTTTTTTACCCGAGCGACTTCTAGCATTCTTTTCCTAACATTTTCTAAAAAGGCACGTTTTTCATCAATTGTATGCAATTGGTTTAAATAGTGTTTAGCGAATGAATCAATTTTATCTGTCACCCTTTGAGCCAAGTGGTCTCTTACAATACGTTCTTCGCTGTCAATCGAGTCTTCTGATTTTTCCCGGAAGCTCCTTTCATTTTTGCTATTCATTGCTGGGAGAGCCTTAGTTTTGATCCCTTCCATTATTATATCTACATATTTCCTTCCATCTTCTCCGAAAGATTGAGTCGCAGCTAGTCTTAATTTTTGCTCTAATTGTAATAATATTTTGGGTTTCTCTTCATTTGGTGCTTTTGATATTATAGTCAGTATTTTTCCAATTTTATTCATAATATCTTTGATGACCAATTTTTTCCCCTCATCTTTCGCAACTTCATCGAATGCTAAATAATAATTTTGTAACATTAAAAATATAGCTTTGGTTCGATATTATAGTAATCATAGATTCTTACCTCCTCCATAACATAAAAGTGCAAAAAGAATAATTCCCTTAGTAAAGGAAAAACTCATTTTGTTTAAAAGATCATACACACATTTGCTAGACCACTTTTAACATAAATCTTTAAATGGTTTTAGAACTTTCGAGATAAGAGTTTAATTATCTTAACACTTAATTTTCAATTTACCAGCAATAACAATATAATTAGTGTAGTTTTTTATTCTTGTGTTTGCATAAGTGATAAGTAATAGCAGTAAAATGTAAAAATTTCAAGCGAAAGAAAGTGCAAAACGTTCATAGTAAAGTATACAATTTATCTTGTAGCTGAACAGAAAAGTAACGATAGGTTCTCGGACACAACACTACTCGTAATTATAACAATCAGTTGGAGTCTGAATATGGAATTAATGAAAAGTTAGGAATATGAACTTTAAAAAGAAAGTTTAATAAATCAAAGCAATTTTTTTGTATACAATACAAACGAATATTTGTTTTTTTTTGCTTTAATATTTTTACCTTCAGTTTAGGTTTAAAATGTTTTTGTAAAATGGAACGTAACATCTTCCCGAATAACTGTCACACGTCAAAAACTGTCATCACTGACATAAGAATAACCTATAACTGCAATTTAAAAATAAAAATATATTTGTTTTTAAAAGTAATCACTTTCACTAATTATAAAAGAGTGTAACTACAAAATAATACAGAATGAATATTTCAATGTTAAAAGTTATTCAGGTATGTAAAATTGCCAAATTTAAACCATTTGTTAAAGTGTTGTAACCACAAAAACTAATTCTGTAACCATAATTTGCAGCCTAAACTAGGAGCTGGTCAGCTTATCAATCTGGCTCCAATATTAGCATCACAAATACATACATCGACACCTTTGTGTCGTGTTGTTTCGGGCAAATATAGAATTACGAAGAAAAGGGACAGACCTTTAACATATGAAATGGCTAATCCTCCACATTTTATCGCTCACCGGAAGTCTTGGAACTCATGGAATACTTGTATGTATCAGTTTTATATCAGGATAATATATAAGTGTAAAGATTTTACTCATTATTTTAATTTGAATTTCACAGCAAGTTTAAAGGACGGCTTGCGCAGATCAGAGACTGCAGTAGAGGATGAGTTTATCAGAAGATTTATGACAGGCACTTGGCATGGACTAGTTTGCAGTGAAGTGAGTTATTACATTTTAAAAATTAAAAAGTCAAAGTAAAAACTTTATATAATATTATTTTCATTTAAGTTCTTCTGTTGATCACTTTCTAACATTAAAAATTCACATAAAATTTGACCATTTTTTTTATATTAGAAGCTGATAATTATTTTTTCAGGTTATTATAAAAAGACAGTTTAACCACATAAGAGTTGCGGCAATCATAAGACGAGCAGTATCACCAACTAAGATGTATTTCCTACTTGGTTACACTGAAGAACTCCTGTCCAATTGGATCCAGTGCCCTGTTACTTTAGAGTTGCAGACTGTGAATAGCTTCCAGGATGTTGTTTTCAAATATATTTAAATGTAGAGTTAAGTATTCTTTATGTAAATAGAATAGGTAAATTTTTTTGCTCTTTCTTACCCAAGTCATAAAAAACGGAAAAAGATATTTGCACTTACCTGTTGGAAAACGATATTGGTGTTAAAGAGTTTTAAATAAATAGTTGAAAGAGTGGACATTTAAAGCATTTCTATCCCAACACCTTAATCATCATCTTTTCCAGTTTTCTTGTAACAAACCATTTCAGTATCATTTGAACATTATGCCAGTAGCATTTAAAATCAGCACTGGCATAGAACTGACACTTATGCAAGCAGGCATTATAAATAAAAAGTGTGCATATTTTTTCATAGCAATTTGTCCGGCTGGTGGTCACAATAATGATTTCCCAAAGGTAATAAAAGAAAAGACAAGCAATAAAATTCATATTCTCTTATAATTTGAATCATTCAAATATACATAATGTGTCAACAAACAGAACAGCGAGACGCGGGCCGCGCGGCCTCACGCACACACGCACTCACACACAGGCGCACTCGCACGCGGGCGACTGCGCACGCGCACGTCGCGCGCTCACTCGCCCGACGGACAGGGCCGGGCGCGGACGAACTTCTGCACATACTATTTGTACTTTAACAATTCATTACCATTACTGTACCTTCTTTATTGACTTCGCATGTTAAATATAAAAATAATTGCAGTATACAAATGGTTAACATTCATTATTCGTTTTATAGATGTTTTTGTTACACAACTTTTTATAAATTTATGTCGATTTATAATTGATTATTATTAATTAAAAGTATAAATACATGATCTACATAATATTTATGGAATAGTACTGAATCACTTGAGAGCTATTTAAATCTAAGTTAACAGTTGCTGTCAAATTCTAAAGTATAATGTAGTGTATGCATAAACGTAGTGTTGTTTGTCTCAAACGTACACGTCATAAGTACATGCCGGAGAGAGGGGGAGTCAGTCGATGTCAGACCTTTGGACCGGTAGCACGTGTCGGTACGTAAACAAGCCAAATATAACGCAACGAATGCTACATATATAAAGTTTAAATATACAAAGTGAACAATAAAGAAGGCACAGTTTACAATCTGAGAGTTTACAAATAACATTGCATATTCATCATTAAAACCGTGTAAAGTCATTAGATGTATTGGTGTCTCTCTGTCAGGTAAATTTGTATTGTCTATCACAGTGACGTTAAGCATTTGTCCTTACATACTAGTGAGTCGAGTGGTATTATCTATATCACACCGAAAACGCATGTAAATTTCTCTGTCGAGTCGCTTCAGAAAATATTTCTTCACAATATTATGATATTTATCTTTTCATTAAAGTCTCAAACAGTCTTTTTATTGAGCTAATTCGATAGGCGCCCTTGGAATGACCGAAATACGCTTACAACTAGCGTTATAGACAATTTTTTATAACAATACTCCATCACAGTAGAAAACGAAATACCTATTTATCGTGTTATAGCTCATAATAGTACAACAAATACATAGAAAATACAAAAAAAAATCAAGTTGTACGTTGTATCCACTTATCCATATAAATGGATAGGCTATTGCTTGGAAATGGCAGCTTTTTCTTTGATTTAAACGCGCCTGTTGATGTTACGTGACAGTTCCACACCAACGTTTGTAATCGCTACCATCAGCGCCAAAATGACGGAAATGAAACAAGCACAAAATATTACTCTTATAGCCAGTCCATTTAGAAAGTCAGTGGTTGTATCGACATCATGTAGAAACCGGCATTTGAGTTGGCACACCGGACAGAAGAGTATTCATGTTCCTGACGTGCCATCTGCAGTGTTTTAAACGCTAGTATGTAAGCCATAGGCTCCCCGATAGTCAGTGTGCGCAGAAGTCCAGACGGCTGGTACTTGTCCGTTGCTAAGCGTCAATTAGATAATAATATTTACAAAATCAATGTACAGACAAAATATATGATGATAAAACTGCTTATCGCATTGAAACTCCTTAGACAAAAGAAACTGAATTGTAGAATTATAACTATAGAAGTTTACATAACAAGGTCAAATGTCTGAGTTTAATTTTTAAAAGGGAAAGATCATTCTAGACAAACACAAATTGGATCGTCCCAGAATATTGTCGACAATATTTAAATAAGATTTTTACTAAAATAATGCAATAACTATTTTCATCGTTAAAAAAAAATTAAAAACAATAAAAAAACTAATTTAAGATATTAACTAAATCAAAATAGCACATAAACGAATTTTCGTGTCTACAACTAACCATAACAAGTTTGAATAAATTTAACATTGAGAAAGGAGTTTCAATCACATGATAAACTTTTTTTTTATGTATTTGTATGGGTAAATTTAAACTGTGGTGTTTCCACTAGCCAAATACATGTACAAAGACATATTGTCGGTTGATTGCCATTGGACCAATCCGATTGAGGTTTTCCCATTGGACCGATAGATCGGAATAGATTAGTCAAACGGGACACCCTTGTTGTCTCGGTTTTTGTCACGAGAGACGATAGTATGTTTTTGTAGACATGTTTCGTCAATGAAAACCCACCGCAAGTTGTACAGAATAAGTAATGTGCGATACACTGAACCTACCCCACTAATAATAAAGTAAAAATGTCCATCAAAATTGAATTATAAATAAAGAGATCACATGCTATAGAAACAAGCTAAGTAAAGCTCTCGGGTTTATTCGTGTTAAGGTGCTTTTCCACTAAAACTGATATTGATGGTGGGTTGAGTAAAAATTAATAAAGTTAAAATAAAAACTTTAAATAAAAGATTTTATCCAATTTTAGCGATAATTTAAACAGTTTAAAAAAATAATAATTTTTAATGTTTTTTTTTAATATAAGATCCATTTAGTGAATCCGCACACATAACGAAAGTATGTTAAGTCAAATATTAATTAGTCAAAACTAAATGTAAAAAATATTTGAAGGGGTATATAAGCCAAATCATACACAAACTATGGAACATTTCATTGACATACACACATTTTTATATAACTTCTATATATCTATTTTGTTCACTGCTATAACTATATTATGCTTTGTACATTGATTTTAATATTCAACTGTTTTCAAATTACAAAAATAAATATCACGCCTTTAGAATACTCAAGATAGTCAAAACTACACTATGAATCAAAAATAATATTATCCAAGATTGAAAATTCTTCTAAAGCGATAACATTTACATATATTATTGCAGAATTCGTTTAAGATTATACTTAATTTGTGCTCTAAGGTACTCTATGAATTTAGATCCGATATTGCACAGACTTAAACTACAAAAATTTACAAAAAAAAAACACCGACCAAAATTACAATGATATGACATTAAAAACTATCTGTACTTAAAAAAAAAAATGATTAACCATCAGTAGTAAAATTTGATTCATATAAAACTTCATTTGAATTCAGTTAATCCTAAAAGAAAATAATTCAATATACCCTTTTACATGATTTGGCTTATTATTTATATACCAGATTGATCACAAGAAAAGACAACCCTATCACAATCGAATAAGTAATTATTAAAAAAAAACAGCACCTATCAGTTGAAATTTCTAAGAAAATTATGTGAATAAAATTTTTAAAATGTTGAAATGATAAAAAAAAATGACAACTTACTTTATGAAGTTGGCTAAAAAAATGTAACATTTTCATTGAATTCAGTTAAAGGCAAAGAAAAATCATACTTAAACTGGATAGTACAACGCAACAGACATTAAGTCACCCTAAATTCAGTCAAAAACAGGCAATATAGTGAATTTAACATCCAAATACAGTGAAGAAAAAAGTTTGTACTGCAAAATAATTTCAAACTGAAAAAAAGATACTACCATGATTTCAAAACTTTAGTAAACATTAAAAAGTGCGTAAAATCCATCGAAAATCTTCACTCAGGGAGACACTGACCGATCTCTGTGATGACTAGGCTTTTATAATTCGATACATCTCAGAAAGTAACTGGATCTAGTCCGGAATATTGCAAATTTTTAGTCTTAAAAATATGATAATAAAAATCCAAATTCTGTTAACAGTCAAATAATTACTAACCCAAGGTCTAAAAATTGTTTAAAGAATCAGCTTATTGGAAATTCATAAAATAGAAAATAGGAAGACAAAGAGAAATATTGCAATTCTCCGAACAGGATCTTTTAATGGCGTACAAACTCAAGCGGGATAAATTCTTGACGCACCAGCCACGCCCACCATACATACATTCACACAAACATTTGTACTACGCCAGTATGCTACCCGCTTTATAGAGCCTCACAGACGAACAAACCCCTAAATTATAACCAATTTACAAGCTTACTACAACTAACAATTAATATGCATCTACCTTCGTAATTAAAAACAATTCAGACCATATCGTAAGCGACGCGAATACTGAGTTGAGTCAATGCAAATGGAACAAATACTTCATCAAGATAAATTTTGTGAAGCTTTGCTATATTTTTTAGTCAAAAATTGTCACATATAGAACCTACTTAAAACTAAAAGGATATGTTCGACGGCGATACAAACTCTTGGGAATTAGTTGAAAAAAAATATTACTCTAGTGTAGACGTTAAAACTCTACACTAAAATAATTAAATAAAATAGGGAACCGGAAAGGGGGATAGTCTCGCTGAGATGTTTGCTGGACACAAGATGCAAAATTAACCTAAGATCGTCGCCCGACTTTGTTCTGAGTTGACACCGCACAACATCACATCTCCCACACCACATATCACCATGACACCATCGCAAGCGACGCCCAAATACACCCGCAACGAAACATACTTTCATACCACAAACGGACAGACAGATCAGACCATGATTACAAGATTGTGGCAAAAGAGGTCCAAAACTATTCAATACTAAAATCACCGACCAGTGAGACGTTGAGATGATAATTTGAGAGCGTACATAAAACAAAGATTCAAGTAAACAAACAGCTGACGTACTCTGACGTTTCAAAATGTCAAATCATGAATGCCAAATTGACATCTTACAGACGTCGATTTGGCGTCTATCATTGTGACGTAAGCGTTCCGATTCACGCAAAGTATAAAATAAAATAGACGCGCAAATTAGCGCACTCGTCTGTGCGATAATCTTTTTCAAAGGATTTATAAGTTTGTATAAACATAACAAACATTTTTTTTCAACCTACATTCACATCGATTGCACATAAACCTTAGCATGAATTAATACTTCATAAGTTTGTCCACAAAAGTGATATCACTAAAGGCAGTTTAAAATATCAACGAAGAATTTTTGTTTTGTCAACATTTCTCAAATAGTCATTTTAATAAGTATCAAAAATAATTTGCACATCTATTACTAATTATTTGCATTCACAAACATCTAGGCAGTAGCTACAGGTCACATGGAATTGCTTAATAATGGTGTTCAAAATTGAAACCTATATATTAAATTTATATTTATAATTAACATTCCAACAGCTTGCCGTATAGTCCAATCACGATAACTCTGCAAAATATTACAAAATGTAATTTTCTGTATGGCAATACTGAAAAAGTCCATTCTAAAGGAACAAAATTTTTAGTCAAGATTTGTCAAATATTTGAATACGGCTTTATTTGAAGCTTTTGTCGGAATTTGCGATAATTAGATGAATTTTTGATAAAAAAAATATTGTCAAACATATTTGAACGTTATCAAATGACAAATGACGTTAATGATGGAGTTGCCATAGTCAATTTTAGGGCTACTATTTTATGAACACAGAGTTACCATAGATGATCTACATGCTGTTGTCAATATCACTTTATAGACAATAATTAAATTGTTGACACTCAAAACACAAGTCTCACTGATCTCCGAAATAAATGAGCAATAAGGCAGAAGCTACATAATGGATGAACTCCATACAAAAACTTGTCATACACACATACCCATACTAAATATATAATCTAACTTATATACAGTGGAGGAATTTTTCAAACCACTAATTGGTAAATGGACGTTTGACACTTCCCAACAAGTATCCATTCATTTAATATTAATATAATTTAATTCGAAATTTAATTTTATAACTTGCTTAAATAGAAAAAGCTGCTATGAGAAAATAAACTAAGCTATTGAGATTTCATAGCGGTTTTTTCCGACAAGTTTTCTTTAGTTATTCCCCTACTGTATACTACGGATACAAGCACCCCCACTAACTATTGAAAATATATCTCTTTTACTTTACAATTTTAGTACATTTAAAGTCGATTGAATAAGCATAGGTCAAAAAATTTTAATATTGACATATACAGCAACATTCTGTCCGGGATAAGCAAGAATTCAAAGAACCAATTGTTTCTCTAACCCGAGATCCTCTCATGTAGAGTTTGTCGAGACAAGATGAATCTGGCTTATAGAGTTTCTCGTTTATCCTGGTTCGACTGTATACAATATGAAGGTTATATGTGAAAATACTATATGTAACTAAGAGAGAATAGATAAATATATATGACAATTGAACACCTAATACAAATTCATTAATTTTGTATACTTTACTAATAATAGCGATAATATGACAAGAGATTTTATATATCACTATATATCTATACAAAAATCTTAAGACATATACATTTCAATAGGCGAAAGTATACTACGATTGCACATTAAGGCATACATAATCTAAATTGAAGATGATTCTTTTATATATATGTATATAAAACTAAATGGATATCCCTTATATTATATAACATATTGTTCTATATATAAATTAAAATTTTTTATATGTCACATATAATCAGATGAACGGTAAATGGTTAAGTGATGATGAAAAAACTCTCTGACCATGGGTTTCTGAGACCAAAATTCCCATATAAAACATATCTTCATCTCTATTTTGTCAATAATGATAGGGATGAAGATATGTTTTATACAAATACCTTTGGTCTCAGAAACCAACAGTTAATCATTTAAATCAAATGTTAATTAAATTATGTAATATTTGAATATGTTGTCAATAATAATAAATTTTATATTTGCTGGCTTATATTTAAATATGGGATAAAAGATTGATTTTAATTCCAAAATAAGATAAGAGATTCGAAATGAAATTTAAGAAAACGACATATTGTTATTAATATGGGATATCACATAAAGTTCTAATTTCTAAGTACAACTGCATAGTACAATCTAAAGTCAAAGTGCCATCATCATTCCATTCAAAGTTTTCGTTTGGTCAAAATTTAAGATATATATGTTTTTTGTACTTTGCGTGCGTCAAAGGCATTTCATAGTTTAGGATATCGCGAAACATTTTAATACTTACATACAACTATATTAATATTACATATCCCACTTCGGCACTTTTACTTTAGACATTACAACAAAAGCAATAGTTTGGTCAACATTATAGCGGGTTTATGAGCACTGTATTTTTAATACCGCAATTATATTATCAGTGTAAAATGTGCGCCAAAAATATGTGCTCGAAAGACCAAAAAAAATAATTAAGCGTTAAGTAAATCCCTTAGCGAGTCTCTCACACTAAAACTACACTAAGGGGAGATAGTTAACTAGTCAAGTGCGGTATTTATTTTGAGGGTTCACCGATATTTTAAATGCGGTATTATTTATCACAGCCGTCCTGTCTGTCAGCCGGCGTTGTCACTTTCACTTGTCACTGTCAGGCACTGAGACACTGCGGGGCACTGCGACACTGCGGGGCACTGAGACACTGCGGGGCACTGAGACAGTGCGGGGCACTGAGACACTGCGGGGCACTAGGGCAGTGCGGGCGCGGGCACGGGGGCACTGGCGACGTGGTGGTGCCTGGTGCGGGTGCGGGTGCGGCGGGGCGCGCGCGGGGACGGGTGCTACCTGCGCCCGATCAGTCCGTTGGAGTTGCTGCTCGTGCTCGGACACATCTCCAGCTCCACCAGCAGCGGGAAGTGATCTGAAATAAAACAATACATTTGGTATACCCCTGCAGCAATGCAAAGAATTAAAACAAGTTGCTAGCGACAGTTCCTCCGTCCAAGTATTATGTGGGAGCTTTGAAGAGTGGAGTGAATAGGCATTGACTAAGCGAGCGTGTACTATCCTTCGGCCACATCACCACTTAATATCAGATGGGATTATCGCTTATTCATGATAAAAAAAACTCCACAAAAACAAGCTATAGGAAATTTGAAGAATTCGACTATGAAGAATGTGGTAAGAGAAATCAGATATTGAGAAATGAGGACTGGAACGACGAAAGACAGATTGTTCTGGTGAAGGAAAACTGGTGAACCTAAGTTACTGGACAAGTACCTGAAGGTATGTGGGGATGTGGGCAGCCGACGACCTTGTGCTCGCGGAACCAGTCCTGCGAGAGCGGGCCCAGCAGACCGAGCGGCGTCATCGACTGCTTGCTATAGAAGATGTAGTCAATGATGCCCTTGAAGTCGAAACTGAAAATATTCAAACACAACAAATATTACTAATTACTTCGAATATTTGGATGCATAGATTTATTTTGTTAGAAGGTATCTCCAGAGTGGTTGCATGGATCTCTATTGAATTTGCCATTGATGTAGAATATAGCCTCAAAGAAGACATAGGATACATTTAACTTACTTCGTTGACTCTGCAACGATTGAACAAATCTTATTGAAATTTGGCACAGATATACAGAACAGTCTTGAATGGTAAATAGGATACTTTTCTCCATTTTTTAAAATCTGCGCAGACGAAGTCATGGGCAAAAGCTACAAAATATACCAAAACATTCAATTCCTTAAAAAACAAATAAATTTTAGAAGTAAAGGAAAATGTTGGTGAAGTAAAGCAAAGTTTAGATAAAATTCGTATAAATATTAACGTGTAGTTGGTGTAGGGCATGATGTCCTCGCTGTAGGCGGAGGCGAGCTTGAAGTTGTGCGTGAACTCGTGCTCGGAGCCGGGCATGCGGCGCAGCGAGCCGGCGTAACCCAGCTCCTTGAAGTCGCGGTGCTCAGACGACACGCGACCGGACGACAGGAACTCCACCACGCCTGACACAAACAGAACCAATCTCATTCTTTAACACGTTCAATGTCACAACAATTTAAATTGTCAACGTGTTAACCCTTCAACAGTTATTGACTGAGCTGGTACAACCATTGAGAATTTTAGAAGAGATTTGTAAAAAGTAGACGCCTCTGTGTTTCCTGTAAGTCAATTACTAAAAGCTTATATCCTCTATCCAATTTTTTCTAAAGAAAGGTGATAATTTAAAAAATATTGGCGATGAAACTTATCAGTCTGCTGCCAATGTTAATCAATAGGTGTTCACTTAACGTCTCTTACTTAAATAGATTTGTATTGATGCTTGTACAATTCTGTCGAGCAGCAAATGTACGAGGATTTGCAGTAATTTCTACTGCTGGTTCTTGTTTACAAAATATTTATATAATACTAGAAAATTATAATGCAGGGTACGTAGTAACTGACCGCTGTCGGGCAGAGAGTTGAAGTCCCCACATAGCAGCAGCTGCACATTATCACGCTGTCCGGCGAGACGCAGCGTGCGCGCCGAGTCATCCAAGATGCTGCGCAGCTCATTGCTCAGCATCATCGTCTGAATTAGCTTCACATCGCAGAACTCAGGGTCCCAGTGGATGTGCGCCGTGCACACCAGGATGGGCTGGCCCAGTGTCGCTGCGTCCGACGGGATGCCTGCTCCATGGACAAACATATATCTAGATGATAAATTCACATTACATCTACGCAACATTCTTCCGTCTCCATACAATCATTCTAAAATTGTTATAAAACAATTCTGTCCCTAAGTAAATCTAGAAGGAAATACATAGATAAGATTTATACCGTTCTCCCATGCAGCCTCCTTGGTCTTGAGTAGCGCGGCGAGGCCGATGTTGTCTTTGGGCATGACGCGGTTCAGCATGTTATCTGAACCTTCGCTATTTGCCATCGCCAGCTGATTAAATTCTATGAGGTGCTCCTTTACTAAAGCAAATCTGGAAAACGTGCAATATAACTAAATTAATAAAACGAAGAAAAGCAACAGATGACAAAGAGCTAAAAACCTAAATCCGATTAGCAAAAGCAAGGAAATTTTTGTTAGGACAAATAAAAGGTTGACCCTAAATAACTAGAGGGCTCTTCTGATTTTGTATTTTGTGGTGCATCATCGTCGAATTAATAAAAAAAAATCTGTCTCGATGACATACTTAGCAGATCTAAAGAAGATGGCGCATCCGTCGACGTATTTCCTCTCCGACTCTGACATGGTCTTGGCGCGGGACTTGGGCGAGAAGATGCCATCGTACCCGTCCTGCTTCAGCTCCGGCAGGAAGAAGCTATAGAACTGGTCCGTTTCCACCTCCTACACGATAACGAACAATATGTAAGTTTTGATACTGACTGAATGCCCTTAACCCAAAGATGACGCAGGGTTTTAATGTTCTTGACCCATTTAGCTTGTTTCTACTTTTCAGTCGACAAACACGATAGTGCCACCACGATTTTACAGTGGCACAGGACGAATTAAGCATTGATTTTTGGTTATATGTCATTTTAGAGTCTACAACTTGATAATCTTAGCATCTAATTATATTTCCTCACTAATTAAACACAATGTCATAGAGGCCTCTACTCCAGTAAAGATTAAGAATGTTTTCATTACGTCTCATTTGTTTTATATTATAATTATATGGCACTTTACTGCAATATAATTGGTCTTGAAATAATTTGCGCTAAGCACGCAGTCCTGATATCGACAATTACTTTTTACAGCAGATGCAAATCGTCGCTTTAGGTATATTCATTGCCGTTGGCATGACAGTGACAAAGTATATAATGAAGCAAGAGACGAGCCAGTCCGACATTCTGGGAAGGCATAATCTGACGTACAATGGTGGTACAAGATTACGTTGATTGAAAGGGCGCGCCGCGGACAAATGATTGCCCGTACAGAGCGTGATGTTTGCCGGCTGATTAGGGACGCTACTCTGCCATATACAGTGATGTACTTACGTTTATCGATACATCTAGGGACATTGATACAATGACTAAAGTTTAATAACATTTAAAGGGATTCAAGATTTCGATATACTAGTGTATAGTTATTGCACTTCACTATTTAATGCATCCATATTATATCGTAGAGAGGATGGGTAGTAGGTCCATAATTTGATTCAAGATCTGATGAAACATGGATTTAATTCACTCAAGTCCACGTTTACTTCATTCTTACTTATATGGTATATAATAACTTACTTTTTACATCGTACTTTTTGAACGTCAATTTCGAAAATCGGTGCGATAACTTAAAATGCAAAATATTACATAAGATTGATGACCGTCAATTATTTTAGTGAAGGGAATGCAAACCTGTTCGTACAAATTTAAAATTCTGTTGTTGCTAAGGTTACTTGCTAAGGATATTTTTTATTTTTCAACACTGTAGATATGGTTCCAATGTAATTATCATATCAACAGTATTTTTATATATATTGTTATATAGTTCTGTACAGTTATTTTCTGACTGCGTCTCTTGGGCGAATTTATTTCATGAATATTAAACTATACCCAAAGTTTTGGTTTTCGTAATTGTAACGATTCTAATTCTTGGCCAGTCATCAGAGAGTGGTATTCTTGCCTGCAAGCTAATGATGTCAGCGGAGTAGTGCCTGATCTCGTCGAGGATGCCCTTCTTCCTGTAGTCCCACTCGAGCGCCCAGCTGGGACAGTAGCCGTACATCTGCCGCGTCGCGTACTTATCGCACAATACGTTGTAGCACATCACTGTGAATATACCTGCAAATATACAAATTTACATTATATATTGAGCAAAAATCGTCAGCTTTTTAGTCTGTGAATTCTCAGCCCGGGACTTTGAAATCAAAAGTAAAAGCAGTCGAGGTGTTTAAATAATGGGCACAGATCAATGTTGCCGATAGTTATATAGTGCATGTCGGAGCTTAGCTACCAATTAGCTTTGAGCTGACGCTGTGTGGCGCGCCTCGCGTGACAGATAGAAATTGTTCCCATTACTGCGAGACGTATCACGCTCTACATGCAGCGGGCTTCCAGCGTCAGCACGCGACCTCGCGTCTTTTGTCACGCCGGACGACTCACCGACGTGACTGAGCGTTAAATTTCGCTCTTACGATGACAGCTTATTACGTTTACTATCCTAAACAGTTAAGGAAATGAGCAGTTTAACAATCGCGTTAGCCGCCCCACGGCCAGTCGTGTGGAGTGCATTAGGATTATTGTCGATGACGTGGAAATGGTATAAGTAATTGCGTCTGCGAGTGCTGACGTACGATAACTACGCTTATTACGCGAGCCCTAAACGCGGTGCTGCTATACTTTGCCATGGTTAAAAAGGTACTCACGGACACAAAATAAGCTCCAACCGATATAACGAGTCTTAAATCGGTCGTCATGAGGAAAGGCAAGTAAGCCGGAAGAGAGTCGGATGAACGCATTCTTTTTTCCGTAACATGACATAAGACAATCAATTTCTGACCTATTAAGATGCGAAACTGTGGACTAAAAAGACAAGATTAAAGAAACTCGTCCCTTTGACCATTAAAACAGACAATCAGATCAAGGCGAGCATTCAAAATGTCAACAATGCGGAAGCTCTCGGAGATGCAATTGCCTCGATTAAAACACGATCCGAGGCATTTGACGGATAAGGAGATAGATGTAGAAACTAGTAAGACGGGTGGAGCGACAAAACAATGGCGCGGGAAAAACATCGAGACCGGCGTCCAGACAAATCGATAAGGATCGGGAGGCGTGCTAATCGAGGTATCGCCGATGTCACCTAGCGACACACTGCGGCGCAATAGGTATGGCCGGTGTCGCAGCACGTGCCCGCTATTGTATGCCGGCGGCGTGCAGCGGGGCGCGGCGAGACGCGGTAGGACGCGGCGCACATGCCGAACGTCGCAAACAATACGCGCATCGATAATCGCCGGTTGTTTAAGGAACCACGAGCGCCGCGAAACGAAAGCTCAACGCCGACACAATAATAAATGGTAATGTTGTCGAACATGTGGACGCGTGTCTTCACTTTAAATAAATGGACGACGATGATGATGAAATTTTACGTGCGCGAGCGAACAATGGGAGATGGTGACACGAGCCTTAAACATGATTTTTCTGGCCTCTCCCTTACTTATAGTTCAATTTTATATTTGAAATAATATGATTGAATGTGTTGTATAAGAGGTCCATGAATAAAAAAGGAAACAATAAGAGGTGTGGCTTGCCGCGTAGCATGTCAGTGTTCAGATGAACTGCACCGCATAAAGCCGCTTCGAGCCAGCATTTGTCGCTTCCTACGCCATGTCAGCGAGGGCATTATTTAAATATTCATTATGTGCCTATCTTATAATACAAGTCGTTTGTATCGGTTAGACAAGGAATCGATACCGTTAGGAGCGGTCGGTCACGCTCGAGTAATGATTTTTTTACATCAATACGATTCGTGAGCAATGGAGGCGGCCTTTTTTGCAGTTTGACCGCGAATCATTAAATGTGATTTAAATACGAGATTTACATTTGTACTGGCACTGCAGAGCTGAATACATTCGGTCAGGGACCGCGGCAGTAGTGTGACGTCAGAGCTCTCAATAGGTGTTAACGAGAGGTCATCGGTGGGAGTTAAACGAGACCGTGTACTTGTCTACTCGCCTCTATTGATTTCACCTTCGGAAGATGAAACTGTATCATGCTATTTTCACGTACTAATTGAGGTGTTACTTGTACGTCGAACTAATGCAAGTTTTTTAGTTACTATAACATAGAAGAGTTGGTATAGGTAGTGTTTCAAGGAGGTCGAAAAACAAAAGTAAAAATTCATTATTGACGGCAGCTGCGTGTTCACTGCGGACTTCAATCAACAATTTGCATAAGAAAGCCAGTAATTGCTGTGAATCGGGTCATTACATCGACTGCAGGTTACAATGGTTGCCACAACATATGGCGTCGTTCTCATTGGATCGATGTTGAAACCTACATGTTTAAAGAGACGTACCAAGCTAAATTAATCCAAAAATACCATTTCATTAATTCTTTTGTCTAAAGTTTTTTCCTTTAACATTAATTCGAAACACAGAGTCCAATCCATTCAACTGTCAGGTCTATTTAGTGCTCAACAATAATATTGTAATACTAGTATGATAGGATTACAAATATTTAAATCGGATTTACCATACAACATAAATTACAAAGGAAAACAGACATACTATATAGGAATCCCTTAGCTGACTACTAAAATTGAAATATGAACTAGTTGACATATTTCCAATCCTACTAAATAAAAATGAATGTTTAGATGGATGGATGTTTGTTAGAAGATATCTATAAAACGGCTCAACACGGATCTCGCTGAAAGATGGCATAGAATAGAACATAGAAGTTAAGTCGGCGCGGACGGAGTTCCGGGCGACTTACAGTACTTATGAAAAATATTAGTAATATGAAAACATAAACCATCTAGCCTATTGTATTCCGGATTCTTAGACCAATAAACCAAATTGATACCCAACAAATACAAGCCGTCAATATGTATACGGGTTACAAAATACAACATTATTTACCGATTACAAAATCACCAGAGAAGCAATGTTGCCGACGATAAAAGGAATACAGTCGTACATTCGTGTCTCATCTGAATATAATGGAGGGAGGCGCGTAGTGTCTGTATACAAGAATTACGTATTCAGATAATATTGTCCTTACTATAGATTGCAGACTAGATTAAAATGAATTATATTTTATCTGTAACGTTTAGTTTGGGGAAGAATTTTATTCAGGACTACAGAGCGATCTGAATATTTTATATTTGAAACTAGCTGTCGCCCGCGACACCTTCCGCGCGGGATTAAAAATAGATCTTGGCAGATTCTCAGGCCTACTCAATATGCTCACAAAATTTCATGAGAATCGGTCAAGCCGTTTCGGAGGAGTATGGGAACGAAAATTGTGACACGAGAATTTTATATATAAAATAATTTGTATTTATTTGCTCAAAATTACTAGTAGTTATTGAATCTGTATTAAATTAAAATTGCATAGAAGTTGTTTAAACGTGTCGTTATACTTATAAAAATAATATTTATAGGCAATATTTGTACATTGTAAACTATTTAGACGATCTTAACTAGACAGCTTATCTTAACTAGAGACTACTAAACTTACTAAAGAATTCTGATACAGATTGAGCTTACTTTATATTTTCCAAAACAATGCAAAATAAGGCAAATTTAGTTGCAGATTTATTGTTAGTAAACCAAGCACCAAAGTCGGGTCATAGAAATGGTGTAGTATTATTTTTTAAAAGATTCTCGTTACATATAATTTACATACAAATGCATACTATTTTCGCTTGATAGATTTAAACAATGGAGGCGGAGTAAGCTGGAGGACGAAGGGTAAATGTAAATCGAATGATAAAATTTACAAGACACGTTTGAAATTGGATTCCCGTCTTGTTTTCGGATGTAAAGTGAATACAATAGTCGCCAGTTCATGTCTCTATAAATGGGTAATGTACTTTGTGGATTACTTTTGTCGAAGGCAATTGATCGACAAAGAAGTAATATGTTTCTGTCAAATTTAAAGTCGGTTTTCTATTAGTTTTCGTAGGAAGATAATTACATCATGAATTTCACTAGCAAAAGATCGACTTTACGTCACAACCTCTAAATTTTTAATATCATTTTATTAATAAAAAAAGTTGAAGCTTGCGATTATCTTTAAAACATTCTTTATTATACTAATTTAATATGACAGTTTTAAAAAACTCCCATTATTATGGAAATAAATGAAATATTATGGAACTCCTCTTCTTTTTGCTATATCACCGTAAACGCGATTATTCCTCCTCTTTCCTTCCGTTGCATCATTTTCCGTTCCTTTTTTTCTTTAGTTTCGGCAACTTTTACAAACGTGCCTGATATTTACGCATATAATAAACGCCTTTTTTACATTACGTAAACATGTTCCGCGTCTTATATTCCTTAAATTAATAAAATTATCTAATATAAAGTCAATAATGACCTCGGAACGTCTGACCTACAAACTCGATCACTTAGCGGGACGGTGTTGGCCTTCTTTTTAGTAACACGGGCCTTTTAAGGTAATACCTCTTGATGGCCGGTATGGTGCAGCAGAATCAACTAAATCACCGTATATGCACTATGAGTAGGTATTACTGAAGTGCAATCTACCTATTTACTAATTAAAAATGTAATTATCGATTCATTACCTTTTTAATAGATTTTGTAAGAAAAATATGGTTTTGTCTCTTATTTATTAGAAAAGATTATCACGACGAATTGGCAAGTATTTTGCCATTAAACTGTCTAACCGCGAGTTTCGGAGACCAAAATTAAAATATGTTGCTCAAAACAGGGATGAAAATATGTTTTATATAGAGAGTTTGGTGTCAGAAACCAACATTTAGAATATAAGGGAACGTACCCATACTACGTGACCCGTTTGGGGGGGGGAGGAGGAGGAGCGGAGTCTTTATACTACGGTCAGTCACAGGAGCGGTTGGGGGCTCAGATTTTAGTCACATAGTCGTTACTTGTTTTTTTTTCATAATACATACTACATATAATACATTCACTAGTAATTTAAGTATGCATGCAGACCTATGCTATAAAGAAGAGTATGAGTCAAATTAATTTTTTTTTCAACTTTTGCCTGTGAAATGATTAAACGATTACTACGTGAAAACTAAAGGGTGTCTTGGCATGTACTACGAGTGGTCACCTAGGGGAGGGAGGGGTCGAAAATTCCGTATTATATAATCATTCTATTTTCCTTATCAAGGAAAAAAAATCCTTAAATTAAAGGTAACTAAATTAAAATTTTGATTTACTTATGAGGTTAAAAAACCTCAAAGTCAAGAGGTGTGACTATCGTCCATTATGACATCATTTTACGGGTCAATAAACATGTACTCAAAAACACGTTCAAACATTAACATAGTATATACTAAGTGTTAGATATGATTGAATAATTATTGTACACTATTGAATATATCGAGATCATTTAAAAAAGTATTTTGAAAGTTACGTTTCCAAGTGAGTTTCCACTGTCAAAGACATGGACAAAAAGTAGTTGCCTGAGGTTTTTTAAGGACAATCAGAATAACATCTTTTTGTAGAACTGTTTCGGTTGTGATAACCCATGTTATATTACTTCAGGAGCTATCGCCGCGACTTTGCCCCCACGCAATTAAAAACTTAATTAGTAGCCTATGTGTTCCAGATGTTCTACATCTGTGCCAATTTTCAGCAATTTCCATGCAGCCGTTCTAAAGATAATTTCTAACAAAACATCCTACTAAACATTTGCAATGATATTAGTAAGATGTAAGTTGAAATATATTATTATCATTTACTAGCTGTTGCCCGCGACTCCGTCCGCGTGGAATGAAAAAAAAAACTTAATTAGTTGCCGGCAATTACTTGAATTTTCCTCACTTTTTCAACCTTCCCTAGACCTCCACGAACATTTCAAGGCCAAGATAAGATAAATTCAGCCGTTCTCGAGTTTAAGCGAGACTAACAAACAGCAATAGATTTTATATACATAGTTTAAGTAATTTTTTATGATAAACAAGCGTACGTTCCCACCTGATATTAAGAGATGATATCGTATTGCAAATGATTAGAGTTAAACATTCTCTTGGGGATAAACGACAGACTAATATCCTACGTTTAGCGACACGGTTGACGCTAAATCCATGTTTTATTAATAACCAATAAAAATTACAAGTAAACCCTAATAATTATTTACATCTGTTGTGCAATTTATCCACAGTAAGCGAATTAAACGCAACTAATAGGTTACGATGAAATTGCTTCGAATTATAAAACTATCTTTTGCAGGCGATTTCGTCTACATGGAATTAATTATCAAATGTTAATTTAAACAACGCAGGATGAAAAAATACCATCTGTATTAAAGGCACCGCTAAAACGTTCAATACAAACAATAAAGTTTCTTTTAGTTTTACTGCAAATAAGTACAAGTAAATACGCGGCCTTCGAAATTGTATTCATTAGTAATTTCAATTAAACTTGTTCTACTTTCAAACAATTAAAATCGAATCAATGCGATACTAATAATCCGGAATCCGTATTGAATGCGGGAATTTACTATTGAACCTAATTACGAGAGGTTCACGGATGCGGGGAGGTCGAGCGTTGCTGTCGAAGCCAATGTCTCGTATTGTGCATTGTTCTGTGGCCGTAGATGCGAAGGGCACTTCCTGTGGTCAACAGCTGGTCTTGGCCTATACGACAATGAGCCACGATTTGCCGCCTCAATAGACACGCGCTAATTAGATAAGTAGCATTTACAATTCACTAAATTGTATTGACCATGGACAGGAGACGGGACAAAAGGGTTCAAGAGCACCTACAGAACAGGAAGAGACAGATCTCCCACGAGAATGAATTGATCTATTTCTTCAAGGGTAAGATTCAAGTTAAACAGATGACTGATGTTGGTTATATATAAAATTATCTATAACTATTTAAGCTAGAGCGTCAATGGCTCAGGAGTCTAGCCCTTGACTTGCAATCTGCTGGTACTGTGTTCGAATCCCGCCATGTACCAATGTGTCTTTCGATTTCCGATTTGTATATGTACATTTATCCGACGTTCTTACGGTGAAGGAAAAAATCGTGATGCAACCGGCACATATCTGAGAAGAAATTCAAAGATATGTATGTGTGAAGTCAACTAACCCACACTTGACCAGCGTGGTTGACTATGGCCTAATCACCCTTAACTTAGGGTAGGCTCCTAGCCCCTCAGTGGGCACGTAGTAAACTGATGACGATGACTATTTTAAATCAACTATTACCACATTAATTCTTCGTAAATAGGAACATTATGCAATAAACATTAGCAACGGACGTTGACGTTCAAAAATTCCGTTGCCAGCAATAGTGATGTTTGTCCGGTTTTTAATCTAATTACATCTTGAAATGACAGAAGATGAATCACTAGACACGAGGAATCCTCGTTAGTACACATAAAATTAATTTAAAAATGTCCAACAAATTTTTCATCCGCCAAAATTTCTCGGACTTTGGATGCATAAATTAAAATAAGATAAAGTTGACAATTAATTTAATTAACACGCCCGAGGAAACTTGTATAACACAGATTAAAAACCTAAAAATCCTTAGAAACAAATGCAAGACGATGAATAAATAAGAAAAAAGCATTCGAATACGCGTATGTTTTTTTTATCAAATTATAATGGTCACGTAATCATCACATCGCTTGGAATAAAAAAAAGTTGCGTAGTCAAAAGCTGCTGGTAACTGAACCGTCGATTGAATGGAATAGTGTACATACGCTTTTTGTTAAAACCCAAAATATAACAAAACGGTGCCGTGACTACGTGATTCGCGATGCCAACTTCATTTAGCAATCCCGTGTAGACGTCTACATTGCTTTTATGTTGCAAAACGCACCGAATTTCTTATGTTTTCAATTATAAAAAAAATACGTACGCGCGGAATTAATAAAAAAAAACTAATTAGTAGTCTATATGTTCTTCCAGCCTATGTTCTTCATCTATGGCAAATTTCATTGACATCCTTTCGGCCGTTATGGACATACCTTGAAATAAACATCCGTCCATGCATCCATCTATCCATCCGTCCAAACATTTGCATTTATGATATTAGTAAAATAGTAAGAAGAAAGATCTAACGAACATGTTATATGAAAAGTATTTATAAATCACAGCAAATATGTTTCTTATTATTAGCTGTTTAAAACATGGAAGATGTAAAAAACGAGTCAGATATTTTACGGTGTTTTCCTAAGCCATTTTTAAATACATATAGGATAATCAAACACAACTATCTTCACTGTAGGTGACAACACAGTTTCTTACGAATAGATTAAATGTTCTATATCAAAATTGCTGTATCAAATATCTGCACACATAACTTACCTCGGAGTTTGTATAAAAACATCGCTTATACAAATTGTAGCTAACATTTTCCATGTGTTCTTTAATTTAAAAATTACTATTCCAAAGAGGCGTATAGTTGAAAAAAAAAACTAACGACGTCTAAAGAGTTTTTTTTCAAAGGCCGGTGTTAATTAATTAAATACGGCAAAATAAAAGTTAAAAAGGCAGATTAGTTGCGGTCGGAATACTTGAATAGACGTTTTGATTTATGTAAATTATTAAGTACTTAAGAATAAACGGGAAACATTTTAATTAAAATATAGTACTATTTTTAAGAGCGTCGGTGGCTCAGTGGTCAAGCACTTGACTTGCAATCTGCAGGTCCTGGGTTCGAATCCCGCCATGTACCAATGTGTTTTTTGATTTCCGATCTACAAATTTACATTTATCCGACGTTCTTACAGTGAAAGAAAACATCGTGATGCAACCTGCACATATCTGAGAAGAAAGTCAACCAACCCGCACTGGGTCAGAGTGGTTGGCTATGGCCTAATCACCCCTAACTTAGGGTAGGCTCCGAGCCCCTTGGTGAGGACGTATAGTGAGCTGATGATGATGATGATAATACTTTTTTCTCGAGAGTTGGAAGATTTTTTATTCATATTGAGATATATATATATTTTAAAAACAAACAACACGATTAACTAAATCGTGGGTTTCTGAGACCATATTACTAATTTTAAAGATATTGTTATCACTATTATCAAATATAATGATAGGGATTGATTTATAAAAGAGATTTTGGCCTCAGAAACCAACGGTCAGTGTTCGTAATGCAATTTAAGAGTCGCAAAAACGATTTCTTGTTTCCCACAAATCGCTATAAACAATTAACCTATAAAAAGCTTTGTAATAATGAGAAGTTTGCACGTTATTTGATTTAATAAACTAATAATAAACTTCGTTTTTAAACTTAAATATGGTTCCGCAGAAAGGTAACGCAAAAACCTCATTCCGTATACAACTAGAAGCTTTTAAATTTAATATTAATTAAAACATATAACTTTTAGGAGTTCCGAAGCTACCTCGCTATACGTACATTACCATTTGCTAGTAAGGCGGGCCATGTTTTATTATTTATGAGAGCCTCATGCAATATGACACATTATGAATATTAATATACAAAAACCAGCTCATTAAAGCTATTAAAAATTATTCCACAATTTCATTGACCACGAGATTATATTATTAATGATAGAATAAAATAGGAATATATTAAAATTAGTTACATTTACGTTTACATTAACAAATAGCTTCTAGAGATCATTATAATTTGTTTATAAAACTTTCCCACGGTTACATTTACAATTTTTTAGACAAATATAATAGTCATTTGTATTACGAGCGATGTACAAAAAAAGAATCACGTATTTATAATAAAAATCTTAATGTATTTAAAAGGATCAGAATTTATCTTTGATGTTGTGATATAGGTCAATAACCTAATCACTATTTTATTAATTATTATTGAAACAGTATATTGAAATAACATTGGTAGAGCGAGCTTTAACATCTTTGCACGAATTGTCCCGGCTCGTCCGGTGAAATACCACGACCATACAGAAGACAGGCGTGAAGTGGAAGCAATTCCGCGTTTCGTCTGATGAGTGTGCGTCCCGGAGGCCTAATTTAGTCCTCTTTCCCTTCCCACCCTTTTTCTTATAAGGAGATGATGGGAAGTGTAAGTTGATTTTCCGGATGAGATGATGCATGCATGTAGGCAACGCATATGCAATTGCGTTTGTCTATGGGCAACGGTCACTTCGCTATTACAGCGATTTCAAATGTTGCCTTATGATATAAAAAATGACTAATTACTAATACTTACATGTGGGACGCGATCTGTTTGGCCGTGTTAGAGGTATCCAAGGTCTTTGTGGTGGCAGAGTTGCGGTGACTGAAACAATAAAAGAAAAAAAAATTAATAATTTACGTTAACAAACACACATAATGATTTCGTAACACTTACGGAATGAAATCGTCAAAAAAATGAGATATGGGTATTATTAAACATGTATTGCGACAGTGGAAACTCATTGGAAGATGTCTCTTTTGGTTACAGCATACTTTTATATTTTGCTTTCTCATTTTGTTAATCCTTTAAACACGCCCGAACAATAGAAGAAATAAATGAAACCATTCAAATATAATGTACAGTTATTGTAGAATCCAGATCAAATCAAGAAATAAAAATAATTAATAATTTACAATCAATTTGAAGTGAAAATGGATTGTGATAAAATCGATATTCGTGCGTTTATCCATGGGTGTAAATTTATTTAGAATGTCTTCGCAATCAGCGCTCGCTCGAAATCATATTTTTGTGGGACAAAAAAAAATCCATTACATTTTGTAAATTTCTTTTCCTCGTCGCTACGGTTTATCGTGGCTGAATAATGAACAATCTATAACGAGAAAATTAAACTTCAGTTTAAAACTGGGTAAAAAGTTGAAATAAACAATTTTCTGTATTTTCGATTAAAGATCTCATCAAATGATATTTGAAATGGTTTGCGAAAATTTTTTTAGCGAGTCGAAAAATATAAATAAACCTCGTTGTTTTGTTTACATTTATTTATTAATTACCGCGAACATTGAATTCAAAATATATTTAAATGAATATAAAGGATATATGCAAACATGGCGTTGAATTTGAATTGGCCGTAGCGAATTTAAGAAATAAAAAGTGATCCGTCAATTAATAAAAAAAACTCGACTCGAACAAAAAAGAAACTCGTCAACGAAGTCAGTTTATTAACATAGTTGTATTTATAAAGTAAATTAATCAATTTTTATGTCTTATCACTAGAAGATGACAATCATTGGAAATTAAAAGACATTCTGCGATACTTCTAACTCTAAGCATATGTCGTCTTTATGGCCTGCATTCAATTCAATTTATCCATTTTTAAACCGCATCCATACGTATTTAACTACTATATTGATTTATGTATTGAAACTGTACTTATCGAGTGTAGACTTTGCTTAAAACGGACTTTAGTCACCGAACCATTTGGTTATGTAATGCGCTCGCAAGCCAAGAAAAGGCTAGACTATTCGGTTTCTTGCTTCGAATTTAACACGTATATGGTAAAGCATTTGTTGTTGGGATATTTCTCGGTTTATTTTCTAGTTGCGCCGCGCATGTTAGTTTCAGATTAGAAATGCAAATGTTTTATCCAAATAGCGAATGCTCAAGTTCGCAGGTGGTATGAATCCATAGCGGTTTGAAGATAGAGGGGATAATTGCTAGATAAATCTGCCACGGCCGCGCGAGCATGAACAGAAAATATTAAAAGTTTGCGTCTGCTGATATGAAATACATATCTATTAACAGTTGGCAAAAAACGCGATTTGAACTCTGGCTGCGTCGATCTGATTGTAGATAAGATGAAATGTGTTTGTTGTTTTGACGGAGAGTTTGGCCGTCAGCGGACAATCCAGGTCTTCGTGTCTGAGCAGGTGGGTGTTAGACACCGTTCAGCTAAATATTAATACTGTAATCATGTCTGTAACAGCTTCTTTTCAGATCTAGATAAGGCTGCCTGCATTCCAATTGTCTTTATGAATGCAAATGGTAATATTATGAAAATTCGCGAAATTCCTACCTGTATTTAAGTCCGCAATGCACATTGCATCAAACAGATTTTACGATTAAGATGTAATAAACGTCGTGTTACACTAAAAAGATATCTCTTTCTTCAAGAATATTAATAAGAAAGTGCAGGAGAAAGCACTAATGTGTAGTAAATGTTGAAAATATGAAATAAATATAGTAAAAAATCAGATTGATAACTAACTGATAATTATAACATAATTATTTTCGTTAAATCTTTAAAGGCTAAAGTTAAAGTGTTAAAAAAGGACAACACAGTACAGTGTGTTCTACAACTGCAGCGCTGTACTTTCCCATGAATCACCTTTCAATTGTAAGGAAAAACGCGGTTGTTCCACATGCCATGTTACCAAAAGAACTAAATATTTCTTCAAACCCCTGGGATTCGCCAAATTACGGATACAAAAACATAAACATCTGTTTAATTCTTTTAAAAATAAACAGAGTAAACGACTCTTTTATTAAGGGGTTTTTCTGTAATAAGTTATGGTACACGATATAAATAATTTAATCTGATTGTTGAACATATTGAGCATCGTGATTTGGGAGTGTTCTCAAGCACGTCAAAGGGGCGGAGGCGTCGAGCCCGCACGACGTACCGTCGCCTCATTACAATTTGTAATTAAGGCCGCGAGGGGAGCTTTGTCGCTTTCCGCCGGATTAGTCCGTTGGCCTTTTAGCTTTTAGTATATTACGTTTATTATTTCATCAAAAATAATCCGTTAAAGCGTTTTGTTTTTTTAAATATTATTTACAAATAAGAAATGCAATTGTGACAACAAAATCATAACTACACTATAGTAGAAGACTTCTGTATATCCTATTTTTAATCGCATATTCATCACAACTGAAGCAAAGCATATCTGCCAGTTTAAATTAAATCACAAGCTTTAGCATACGAAACAGTCAACGCCCAATCGTCGCTCTGTTTCATAATGCATTTACAAGTCTCGAGTACTGTCCACAAAGCGAAACGATACTCAAGCGATTGGAAATCTGACATGAATTCACTTACATAATATTTGGTTAATATCAAGATACCATTATGCATAACATCACTAAGAGAACGCAAGTCTATTATGGAGAAAACTCCACTTTCTAATTATGCTTTGTTTTTGTCTTGTGAGTTCCTTAAGCCACGACTTAGTGTAGCTAAGCCCTTATTTAAAAATAAAGAAAGTACACAGACGTCAGTAGTCGGATGTATCTTTTACATATTTTGTGGTAAACAATACGTAAGGGTCGTTCACACTGAACGCTGTCGCACCATCGATCAACCGTGTCTGTGTAACTCTAAACGAAACCGAATACGTTAATAAATGAATATTGAGCTTATTGTGTTTGTAATACAGATCGTATGCGGTGTTACTGAACTGCGTCGTAACGGATACGTAAGGCAATCGATAGGCCCGATACTTGTGCAAGAAAGTGTACTTTAATAACCTCAATTTGTATACGACGAGAAACATGTACATTTATCCTACGTTGTTACTATGAAGGAAAACATCTTGATGCAACCTGCACATATCCAAGAAGAAATTCAAAACTATGTACAAAATCAACCTACCCGCACTAGCCAGCGTAGTTGACTATGGCCTAGTCACCCCTAACTTAGGATAGGCTCCAAGCCCCTTAGTGGTGACCTTATGTTGATGAGAAACATGTACGTCTATCAAGTTTTAGTAACGAAACATACAATAACGAACTACATATAGCTTATCATAATTGTTTCTACGCATACTTTCTATTAATGCAAGATACGTAAAATCCAAGCCGACTTGTATAATCGGGTGCAGAGTTATCAGTCAAAACATCAAGTGAAAGTAATGATAGTCATCCAGCTAAATTGTTAGCTTGTAGATATAGACAAGCCTGCAATACCGTGTGACTGACTTTCATTGGCCAGTAGTCTATCAGGGATCACTTAGAATGCCAAGTTTCGAAGTTCGCAGTGTTATTGTGCGAGATGCGCTCGCGATGCATAAATATTTCTCTGCGCGGTTTCTTTATTATCGCGATGTACTCGTGGCACGAGCGCTGTAGAAATCGCGAAAGCGTTAGTATGTGCAACATGTGAATGTGTTCATCTATGGGACGGTTCAGACAATATGACGACATCTAATATATCGTGGCATTTGTAAAAGTGCTCAAGTTGAGAACATTATTATATTCTATTCTGTTTTTAGCAGATTCAATTTTATTTATTTATTAGCTGTCGCCCGAGACTATCTACGTAGGATTTAAAACTTAATTAGTTGCCTATGTATTCTTCCTGTTATATTTTACATTTACGCAACATTTCAGCGAGTTCCATGTAGCCGTTCTTTAGATATCTAATGACAAATATCCATCAATCGATTCATCTAAATTTTCACACATTTATAATATTAGAAAACATAATCCACTGCACTCTTTCTCTGCTAAACCAATTGAGTAACATCTATTAATACTACATATATAATACTATATAAGAAGCAATAAAAAAAACAGTTCATTTATTTCGTAATTTACGTATAAATTAACAATAAACTAAAACCACTTGTTACGTAAACAAAATGAGTAATTAAAACTAAATATAAATCAATTCATACAACATCGCAACAAGAATACGATACATTTAAAGAGAATGTGAGAGGCATATCAGAGATGGTTTATAATTTGCACGCGAGCCATTAACTGTTGCAAGCAGACGGCAAGGAGCCGAAGGGAACCGGTATCGCGTTACAACAGCAAAACTGTTCCAACACACAACTATAGATACTTTAATACTAATACTTCGACTAATGGATTTTAATAATAAACGGCGACATTTGTCTGTATGTCTTATTAATCTTACTAAAATTATACATGCGAATGTTCAGATGGATGTTTGTTTCAAGTTATCTCCAGAACGTCTGAACGGATTAGCCTGAAATTTGTCATAGACGTAGAACATTGTCTGGAAGAACACGTAGGCTACTAAGTTTTTTTTCAATTCCACGCGGACGGAGTCGCAGGCGACAGCTAGAGTTTATAATAAACGACATTTGACTGTGTATTTTAATAAATAATCGAGAAATTTCCGAAATTTTTCAAAGGAAATATCGTCTAGTATACACGTATGGGATAATATTTCTTTTTTTACGAAGGTAATGCGAGAGATATTATGGAAAACATAATAAAAAAGATTACGTACACTGTAAATTAAGTAAAACATACATCAATAGAGTAACGTAAAGTATTTTGGCCATAAGTTGGTTACTAGACGAAAATATCTTGCTAATCTTACTTAGAATATTTACACATGGATCATGCATATTTGAAGGTATTTTCAGAACGATTGAACGGATCTCGATGAAATTTGGCATACATATAGAACACAGTTTGGAAGAACACATATTCTAATAGTTATGATTTTTTTTAATTTCGGGCGGACGGAGTCGCGGGCGACAGCTTTAAAAATGTTAATAAAGGTGAGGTTAGGTCAACACAAACTGGTAGTGTTCAGATATGTAGAAGGAAAACTGCGCAGTTAAATTCTCACGTGTTAACTGATTATAATGATAAAAATAAACAAAAATTTAAATTAACTCATGGAAAAATACGTTTCAAGCATGAAGATAATCTTTCCGTTTTTGTTTGAGAAATTGAATTAAAGTAATATTTACAAACGATTCTAAAACTTAAAAACTTTAACAGTGGTAGAGCCCGCTTTAACATCTTCGCACGAATTGGCCCGGCTCGCCCGGTGAAATACCACGACCACACAGAAGACAGGCGTCAAGTGGAAGCAATTCCGCGTTTCGTCTGACGAGTGTGCGTCCCGGAGGCCTAATTTAGTCCACTTTCCCTTCCCATCCTTTTCTTTATAAGGAAAGGATGGGAAGTGGAAGTGGACTTTCCGGATGAGAGGATGCATGGAAAGGGAAGATATTTTCTTTCTGTGCATCCTCTCCTCCGTCGATTAAAGGTAGGCAACGCATATACAATTGCGTATGTCTATGGGCAGCAGTCACTTCGCTATTTTAGCGATTTCAGGTGGCCGTTCGCTCGTTTGCCACCTTTTGATATAAAAAAAAAAACTAACACAAACGTGGAAACAAACGCGTGTTTTCTCAGTTGGCTGCTATTTAAACATATTAAATAACATAACAAGTTTTGTATGACGAAATATACAATGTTGAGAGTATTGTAAATTTTTTTTGTCGCTGTAAATTGTAATATTAAACGATCCAAGGTTAACCATTCAAGTATATTACTTGGAAAAAATGTAAGTTTATACAAAAAGGGCATGAAATATAATTTCATATCTTGCAAATTATCAACAGTAGGCACTTTATTCTAAAGAGACGTTTGTCTGAGATATGAAGATGAGATGAACGACGAACAAACAGACATTGTCCTTTGTCCATTTATAGACGTGTTATTTTTTCCACGAGGACAGAACAGTGAGACACACATAAAACTGTTCAGTAGAGCTAAGTTTGAATACACCTTTAGTGTCACACTCATAGTTGTTTAATGGCTAAAAAAGTATTTTCTTGGTTTAGATTTTTCCACGCGGGTCTTTTTTGGAGTGCTTCTGTCAACTAGTACTGTAATGTTTAGCGATTAGCGTTTAATCAATAGGTGTACTGTTCTATCCAACTGCTCTACATCACAATGTCCTCGTGTGAAACTAGCATAACGATCTAGCTATGATACGGCGCGTGTGACAACTGCCAAGTCGCAGAGTGCATCGTCCATCTACCCTTTTCATTTGATGCAGTAATTTGCGTTTACTGCTTGTGTATTATCCTCTTTATGCGCAATCATTCCCGTGACTACCGCGACTTGAATAACAATACGTTATATTAAAATAATGTATAAGAAATATTAAGCAATCTTACATCGTGTTTACTGGTGACAAATAACTTTAGTTGATAGGATTCATAGTACATTGAATAGTAGGTAGACGATCCATTCTTCATGATCTTTAATAAAGGTTTACTTATGAATTGACGCGGTGGAAGGAATAAGACACAGACACAACAGTGGTAGAGCCCGCTTTAACATCTTCGCACGAATCGGCCCGGCTCGCCCGGTGAAATACCACGACCACACAGAAGACAGGCATCAAGTGGAAGCAATTCCGCGTTTCGTCTGATGAGTGTGCGTCCCGGAGGTCTAATTTAGTTCCTTTCCCTTCCCATCCTTTTCTTTATGAGGAAAGGATGGGAAGTGGAAGTGGACTTTCCGGATAAGAGAATGAATGGAAAGGGAAGATATTTTCTTTCTCTGCATCCTCTCTTCCGTCGATTTAAGGTAGGCAACGCATATGCAATTGCGTATGTCCATGGGCATCGGTAACTTCGCTATTTCAGCGATTTCAGGTGGCCGCTCGCTCATTTGCCACCTTATGATATAAAAAAATAAGACAATAGAGATATTGTATTTTTAATTAATATTATACTGATTACAATTTTAATATTAGGAAGTATAGTATTATTTGAAGTACATATACATAAGTGCGTTTAAATATCGCAAGTTTAATTTCAGTCATATTTTTTTCAGACAAAAACTTGTCGCAAAACTATAAAAATTCAAATATTAGCATTTTAAATAACACATTATTAGTAACAACTTTTTACATGGTAACGACTTGGTCGATGACCGAACACGCCTACTTTAACGTCGAATCAAATTTCGTCTGAAAATCTTCGGTATGGAGACATGGTAAGTGAGCTTACGTTTATTTCGGATCACGAGTCCCGGATTCAAATATATCAGATTCCAAAGCTATTAATAAAACAGACGCTAATTCCAGAGGCGGTGTTTCTAATAAGATTGTCAACGTACGTTGAACCCGTGCCCGAGACGAATAAAGCCAAAAAAATCTAATAATATGATGTATTTTCGCAAAGTTCCCATGAGAAATTATAGTGTAATTGGTGACAACAATTTAATAAATTGCGCAATTTTGTTGGTAAAAAACGAGTACGAAAACTATGGACTGCAAAAAATTACGAAGACAAAATATGTTTTTGAGTTTTAAGATTGACATGGTCTAAAAGCTCTGCATCCCGATTTCCTTTATATTTTGTGCTAATCGATTTTATTTCCTGCCCTGTACCCTTACAAGGTTCTACCTGATAGTTTGATAACTATCCAAGCTAAGTCCTATTTAAGAGTAGGAAAAGTTAAGTAAGTTGTGCGAAGTAAGCCGTGAGTATTAGTAAATTTCGTAATCCCGCAGAGCGACGCAACCGCACCAGAAATTCCCACGCCAATAATTGTCAAGACGCAATATCTAATGGGTCTCTATTTGAAAGTACGCGGCTTGACACGATTGCGAGATCGCTAAACAAACATTTTCCATTTTATTATCTGGACACAACATGCTAACAATGTGTTGAAATATTGTTAGTCTATGATAAATTGTAAAATTTTAGTATATACATAAATTTTATTATGCTTAATTATCTGCAGCAAATAAGGGAAATTACATTGTCATACATCATCATCATCATCAGCTAACTATAAGTCCCCACTGTGGGGTTTGGAACCTACCCTAAGTTAGGGGTGATTAGGCCATAGTCAACCACACTGGCGCAATGCGGGTTGATTGACTTCATACATATCTTTGAATTTCTTTTCAGATATGTACAGGTTGCATCACGATGTATTCCTAAACCGTAAGAACGTCGGATAATTTTCATATGTAAATCGAAAAACACATTGGTACATGGCGGAATTCGAACCCAGGACCTGCAGATTGCAAGTCAAGGTGCTTAACCTCTGAACCACCGACGTTACATACATTGGTTAAAATTTGTAAGAGAACATGTCATTAACATTGATATAAATTTAAACAACTTTACTTCTGCTTTTCATAATCAATATCTTGTCTTTTGTCGTTATTATCGTCAAATATATTTTATTACACATATAGAACCAAAAGCATATAGTAAATCTTATATTTATCTTGTATTTGAGTGCCAGGTGCTATTGGCTAATAGGTGAGGTTTACGAGCATGCGAATTGACGGGTTGACGAACTGTAATTGTACACCGCAGATTTGTCAAGTCGTCACAAGGTTGAATCTGCTCACGACAGGTTTAGTTTCGCACATCTGTCTGAATCACTTAATTCTGATATATCGCCGATTGTTTTGTTTTTATCTCGTATCAGGATATTGAATTACTTAACAGCTTTATTTGATGCCATCGAGACAATAACTTTAGTCGTTTTTAAACATAGAAAATTGAAAATAGTAAAGTTGTTATAATAATTATGAGTATCAAAATAAAGAAGCCTTTATTACAATATTTAATAATGTTTTGATGTTGATGATGAATTCTACACACAGGTAATAAAGAAAAACTGATTTTGACACTTAGGCGAGTATCGGTCTACGGCTGTACTAATCCGCCGGTACCTTAGGAACCTGTAAAGCTGTTGTGGGCTTCTAAAAGCTTCGGCTTGTTAACAACAAATTCATTTAGAAAAACATTTTAAATTACTCTAGTTTTGTTCTATGAATAATAATCAGTATTGTGTTCAGAGCAATATAAAATTAGGGACGAAATATTTATTTAAACATTAAGACTCTCTGGATTATCGTAATAAGAATGGATTACAACAGTTGAACTTTGCATTTGCCATAATCTAGCACAAAAAACAGCAATTATAACAACGTTGAACGACTTAATAATACTAACGCGGCCGAGCGTACTGCTATCACGAGCTTTTACCATAATTACAGTCAAGATGACGTCACTTCGCTTATATTATTTCGGCCAGCCACTTTTTCTATGGCTAGTCGACTCGGTCTGTCGGGCCCGGTGGGGGGCAATTCTGTTGCCAACCACTTCTATCTATATTAATATCATGTGTCAACTACATTATATCGAAATGATTCATTTCGTCGGACGTGACAGGACGTGTAGGGCGTTTGGTTAATAGACCAACTACAAAATTAATGATTGCTGATATTTATTAACGAAGTTTTTAGTGGAACATGAATAATGAAGATTTTTTTGTTCCTGTCATTTTTAATTTATAACCTAATACTATAAAAAGCTATAAGAAAAGTAATGAACTCTTACAGGAAAGAAACATAATACTTAAGCATGCTTTTAAAGAAGATATGTAAAAACATATTACATACAAATAGTCTTTAGTTTAATTTACTTATGAAAAAAAATAAAATGTAGGTTAATTCTAAGTACTTAACACAATCATTAACACACATTCTTCTGATTTAGTGACAAGCCTAAAATCACATGTTTACATTGATACAGCAAATTATAAAATCGCATATAGAGAGTATATTATTTGTTATACGAGAAAAAAAACATCTATTTTTCCGCAAGGAAATAAACAATCGAAATGCGCAGTTTTTATACACACTGTTTATACACATACAGATTATAACATATTGTGACAAAAAAGCGTAACAGAAATACAAATTACGTATCATAACAATTACTCTAGTGTGTTTTTTGTATTGCGCATTACAATTTAGAAGGTTTTTTTCAACAGTTTACATGTACGGAGCGTTGTCATTACACGTCCGTTCACGGCCAAGGCCGCGGCGGTAATAAAGCTGCTATGATGAACGATGTGCCGCGAGAACGAAAAAAAACAAGCGCGTACCCACGTGGAGAGCCTTTACGACTTACTAGCTCTCAGACGAACGTTTAATGACTTGGAAAATTACTCCATCGACAAATCTACCGCAAATGAAATGCTGTCGCGTGACTTCGCGGTTTTTTCTATTGAAACAGACCGGTTATACTAACACGATAGTTGCATCGTTTCTTATGGCAGTTTAAGATATACCATATCATATAATAGATCGCTTTGTGGTGAATGATTATATGTAGTTACTTTTAAATTATTTCATAATAAAATTACTGCTTTTCATTTTAATAAAGTAAGACCATTATTTAACAGTGTATACGTGATGGTATACACACGTAATATGTGTCTATCATACTAATATTATAAATGCGAATATTTAGATAGATAGATTGATGGATGTTTATTTAACGGATTTTAATGAAATTTGACACACATCTAAAATATAGTCTGGAAGAACACATAAACAACTTTACGTTTTTTTTTAAATTATGTAGTCGCGGGCGTCAGTTAGTAATATTAAGTGTTTAGAAATCTAATACATTGTGATAACATTTTATGATATTTCATTGAAAACGGTCGATCCATTAAATTAATTCTATGACTGTTACATTTGACCCAACATACATTTGCTACATTTCTCGTCATGTCCAATTTAGAAATACAATACTTGTAAGACGTCGTAAAGTAGTTCGCTGTACTATTTTATCGATTCTCGTCAAAAACATTACACAAATAGGATCATAAGATTGAACATTATTGACGTCCTGGAGTTTAAATCAGAGATTCTCAAACTTTTTTTTCGTTGAACTATTTTTTTAATGGTTTCGGAAAACCACTTGCATTTATTCTCCAACTTGTTAACCTTCAAATATATTTCCCGCTATTGTACATAACCGATGAGTCTCCCGGGAATTCCAAAGGATATGGACTGTTTGGGAATCACTGGTTTAAATAAACCCATAAAGGTAATCAGTACAAGATTAGAACATGTTATTTGCGAGATCGATATGAGCCGCTCTGTAATGGAGTCACCATTACGCTTATCTCGATTGATAAAGCCATGTAGCACGGGAGTGATTACTCGAAGCGCACGTTGGAATTCAATTTGCCGGCGTCGCTTCACGGGGGAGCGGTTTAAATGACTGTTTACTGGCGATACCATCTGTAGAGGACTTGCATTCCCATCACGCGTCTCGTCCTACCAATCTAGTGCATTGGCATTGTGTGAGATAATGCGTGTAAATCGCGAAAGTACTTGAGACATTGTACCGAGGTGAATGAACTACGTTAGGTAAACATACGATTACACCTTAATGAACTAAGCGTTTTGTTTTATCAGTACTTGTTAGCTACACGTGATCTAATCAGATACTAACGTCTTGGCTATTTAAATAGTTTATCTTCTAACTGACAAGCTTTTTATTTATATTCATATTTTATTATAATAACAATATAGATCTTACTAATATTATAAATGCGAATGTTTGGATAGATGGATGTTTTTTTGAAGTCATCTCCGGAACGGCTCAATGGATCTTTATGATTTTTGGCACAGATGTAAAAATAGTCTGAAAGAACAAGTAGGCTACTCCTTAAGGTTAGAGTCGCGTGCGACAGCTAGTTTAAGAATAAGACACAATACAGTCCAGTCTAATTGAACGTGCTACCAACGACTTTAAGTTAGTCATTAACATAACTAAGTTCATGGGAACCTTTGGGTACTATAGATGTACGCATGAGATAGAGGTAAGTCGTAACGATTATATCTGGGGTTCTGGAGCGATGTTCCATCAGACGTGACAGATGAGCGCGCAGGGACACTTCAAGAATGAGTCGGTCATAATACGCCACATCCCATAGCCAACAACAAACTATGAATTTATAGGTATTACGTATATTTATTTCTATTGAACCTAAGTCTATTAACCTCACCATTTTGCAGGTACTACGTCAAATAAGGTATAATGATATAACACTGATGAAGAACATCGGTGGCTTTGGTCGAATTTGACGAATCGCCATGTACCAATGTTTTTCGATTTTCGATTTACATATGTACATTTATCCGACGTTCTTACGGTGAAGGGAAGCATCGAGATGCAACCTGCGCATATCTGAGAAGAAATTCAAAGATATGTGTGAAGTCAACCAACTTGCACTGGGCCAGCGTGGTTGACTACCTAGTCACCCCTAACTTAGGATAGGTTTCGAGCACCTCGGTGGTGACGTATAGTGCTGATGATATAACACTCAAGTTTCGTCAGTCTTGGAGAGCAGACGTACTCATCTAATCATTCCATTATCGCTATATTAAATCATGTTACGAATTCAACCAAAGAAAGATTATTCGTAATGACCTAAAGAAAAAACTTATTTAGTAATATTTTTATTTTAGTAATATCTTATTCTTATCGTGTCGTCATAACAAATTAAGATATTGTGGTTTTATAGACACGTAAACGTGTAAGCAAAATAAAATAGGCTGTGGTAAGCGTATTGCTATGATATGAACAAACAAGGTAAAGAAGTAACCGCAAAAGGTCGAACTAGTAGTTGAGACGTAACCAAAGACAATTACACAGACAGTGAAACCTAATAACAAAAGAAAAGAAAAAACAAAACCGTCACCTAGGAAGTGGAACTAATGACATAGTTTATACCAATTTTCTAGCATAAAATGGGACAGAAAAAATTTTTATCCAACAAAACCTCAAATATAATTTGCTATCAGAGAGAATCACTTAGTTTATCCGTAAAAATAAAATTGAATATTTAAAGACAGGTCAGAACAGATATTTTATATTTTCAGTATAAAAAGGTCGTAAGGACACTTAAGACATGAAGTACGCATTAACTTCGACGCGCCGCATTATTCATTATTATCTTGTTTCAAATTCTATTTGGCGTCGTAGAAAAAAGTAATATCAAAGAAATTTTATAATCTCGTAACCTACAAGATTTATTTTAAAAAACAAAACCGCACTCATATTTAATTTACACTAAAGCGGATAACTTAACAAGTCTGAGTGCGGGAGTAATTTAGACTTACGACATATGACCATGAATAGAAAGTAGAGCGATTGTATTCTTAAAGTTCGATTGTGAATTACCATTGCATTAGTGAAAATGGTGAAATCGGATTAACATTAGTAGGTCGGCGCCGGTGTTTCGTATTTGAGTCACATTTCACGGGCTATAGATGTGAATAAATATCGCCAGCTTCTTACTCTATACAATTTTCGGCATTACTAAGTTTCTTATTTCCTCCGTTACAAAATTCTGAAATATACAAAAATAAATATCTATCAGAAATTTATATCCATTGTGATGCAACCTGCACATATTGACGAAGAAATTCAAGATATGTGTGGAGTCACGCACTGGGTCAGCGTCGTTGACTAACGCCTAGTTACCTCCAACTTAGGGTAGACTTCGTGTCCCTTAATGGAGATACGTCTCACGTTTATTACGATGTATTTGTTAGTAGTAATAGTATAATAGTTGTAGTATCGCAACTCTTCGAGTATTTTGCGTGAGGGCAAGATATGGATCACTTCAACCAGACGATAAAACCCGATGCTAGACTAAATAAACTACATTTCTTTATCTTTATTACTTACTATCTATCATTTTACTATATAAGCATAAAGGAAAGATCAATCCAATAAAATAATTTACTATTACTGCAACATATGCATTGACAGTTACATGAATTTAACTTCTCTAGCAGTCACAACCTACAAATATGATGTTGTCTACACGTCTTCCCCTGTCAGCTGGTCGACACGGCCGTTGAAGCGTACCAGGACAAGCACTACCTTCAGTAATGAAGAATACGAAGAAAAAGAACACATCTTCCCGGTTAAATATTTTCCGTAATTTAGGCATCATTTTGGATCATAAAAATTTAAATTTTCCTCGTTTTTAAAAACAGTAATGTTAGGCATTCGTCAACCAATACAGTAACGTCAAAGATACAAGCATTGAACGACGAAACATCACGATGTACTTTCACATTGTTCTTACCGCGGTGGCTGCGATTCGCTTTCGCGCTCCCACATCACGACCTTACCTGATGAGTTCAAAGTGTAAAACTCACAAGTCAATAGCTACCTACGTTTAGGGAAAGTTTATTCACATGATTTAGTAATATTTCTAGTTTATTTTTAGCGTAGGTTTCTAAGCCCACAATCTCCGTTCAAAACATATTGTTTTTTCCATGTTGTCAAAGATAATGACAGGGAAGATAATATGTTTTATGCAGAGATTTTGGTGTCAGAAATCCACGGTAAATGTTACATATTTATTCAAGTTGAAGGTTTATAGAAATTTCTATTGATTTTGTTATGTTTTCTAGGAATATGTGTCGCTATGCTAAATCAGTTTGAGTCTTAGTTGTCATCTATTTTGTCCTTATAAATTCCTATTCCATTCTTGGTCACATAATGTCTTGATTCTATTTATAAGAGCAATAATAATCTCCAATGCTTTTAGATAAATATTTATTATTTCATCATTTATATATGCGGGTATAAATCTGAAATATCTTAGTCCCCGTTATTCCTTTCGTAAAAGGAAATCTTCATTAGACTTCTGACTATAAGCTATATAGTTTTAAACCATTAAAGGTTAAGCATGAAAACAAATCGTAATTTGTGCTTACCAACAATAAATACAAAATAACCTAGAAACTATTTGACAATAGAAAAACTACTATTTCGAGAGCCGTATAATGGTACCTGGTAGATTTTGAGAAATGACTGAGACTGGAGAAGAACTATACTTTCTTTGTTGAATTTAGTTATCAATGTCTATAGTAACTAACGAAATATATTCGTTAACTACACGCCAAAACAAAATCTACAACTCTCACCTATTGACCTTCTAAAACAGTAAATTAAATCGCTTCTTCGTAGTTGGCTAATTAAGTGTTGACACGGAACTCACTGCCGTGGCGACGGGAATCCATTCAATAAATAAAATAACCCACACTATTTGTATGTTTAATACAAACGCTGTGACGATATGCAAGGAATGTTTTAATAAGCCGCAGTCGATTGAGAAGTCACGCCAACGCCACGATTCGAATCGAAATACCGACACTACTGCATTCGTATGATTAAATTGTGCTATACAAAACTTCTTACTAATCGGATTTACGTACCACATAAATGATAACAAATTTCCGCTATACTAATAGGAACATTTATCAAACAGTGTCCACTTCCAATTTTGTCACCTGAATTTTTGACTAGCTCCTAAATATCACGCGAAATCTGATTTATATGATTTTCTCAAAATAAAAAAGTCTTCTTTTGACAAAGCAATCGCACAAAATGCGCAGCGGTGAGCGAACAATCAAACCTACTATATTAAGTTTATTCGAGTTTGTTATTTTTACAGTAACACATTAATCATTTCTTTATTATATCTAAGGCGAGAAAGCTTATGACACTTGCCAAAACAACGAGCCTAAAATATAGCTCCATTTTTAAAGTTCCAAAAAGACAGTGCCGCTAATGTAGCTTAATATATTTTCCTTACGCGTGACAGACGAGATTGATGGTTTAGCTAGTGAAAGTGAAGAGCGTGCGTCGACTGTGAACTGAGCGGGCCTTTCAACGAATCCGGGGTCAAGTTGAGATGACGCCTTAGGATGTATTCGTAATGATACAGGGTTATTTGACCGAACATACCTATATCGAATTAGAAGACATATTTAACAAGCTGACCCTACCAATTTTTTTATTGTTATAATATTAACGACATAACTACATGTCTATTTTTATTAAGCTATGATATTATTAGCTTCTTTGATAAATTTTACGAATTGCAAATACGTTTATTTACATATTGAAAGACAAGGAAAGAAGATATTTAAAGGAAAGGCACAGAGGATAAGAAATAGAGCATCTTGAGTAAGACAAATATACTGATAGTGTGTATTATAATATACGTAAGTTTGTGACCTTTTGAATTTTTCGATTCCTATGTGTACAAAGCCTTATAATACGCGAACGAGTTAGCTTAACACCGAACAGACTTTTGAGAACTCATTGTTATTCAAATAACCTCTTTGTGTCTTGTTATTGCGTTAAATGGCTTTTGTTATTGAGTTTTTTGATAATTAGACATTCAAAATTTTTATTATTAATACAGTACCTTTTACTTGTCAAGATTTTCATTAATAATTTATTTCATACCTGAAACAGAAAAAGGACAATAATTAATTATGTGTCCAATATCATATTAATTAGCAAAAAAAATCGTTAGGAGACAATTTAAAGGACGTTACACACGACAGACAACGGCTCCCGCCATCTTGACTTCAAGCATAGTCTAAGAGCCAACTTAGCACATACTAGGCCCTAGATTAATTCGTGTAAGACGCGGCTTCGCATGTAGGACGAAGGTCCGTTCCAGCTCGTATCGGCTCGTCGATTACAAATTGTTAATTAATTAACCAGCTACGGAGCTCAATTTACTAGTTGTTAAAATTAGTGATGTGCTTTTAGCACTATTACTATTTGGTGTCGCCAGCCAGTCAATAACAGCAGCAACAATAGTCAACTTTGTCAGTCAACTACAAATTCCAACAACATATTGATTTTTAATTCGATTCCATTAAAAAAAAGTTTCAATCCTTCGTAATTAGAAACTGGCTTGAATCGATAAAGATGCGACGCCAGTACATCAATTAATAATAATAATAATAATCTATAAATTTATTACAACTAATTTAAATGACTCGATTACGAATAAAATGATTAACAAAATCGATAAATCACAATCGTGTTATCGGACGTTGCGCGGGAATTAAGTTACAAAAAATACTTACTAATTATTTAAAAACAATTAAACTGATATATAAGGTTATTCAACTGTGCAATTTATATTCGTACATGCATTTGAATAAAAAATTACGTAGTATTAAGAAACACTTACATTGTAAGATAAAATTTTATCGAATTATATATTTATCTTTTATTAATGTATATAACCCGGAAAAAATCAAATTATATAAGATATGTATTATTATTATGTATATCTATCTGTGTTATTCTAGCCTTTTACGATTCATTTGTACATAAAGTTAAAATTTAATTCAATAACACAAGAATAAGGAAAAACTTGCACTCGCAATCGAAAATAATGACGTCCGACCACGCTATTATATCGTAAATAATAAAAATTTGAATCTTATTGTGGAACATCACTAGTTGTCCACCCACATCCAATTTGTGTAGGTCTTGGGGTAAAGAGACTTGCAATAGTAGGCATTGGCTGCATCACTAGCCGCCTCCAATTATAATTCCTTAGCAACGGTTTCGTAATTACATCTAATAGGATAAATGATTGCATTAAATCGTTGCATTCCAATTTGAGTATCGATAAAAAGAAATGCATCCTGGTCGATAGCGTGGTAAAGTGAAAACTTTTTTATACGCGTATTAGACCGCCTAGTTAGAAGATTACGGTAACTCATACTTTTAGACATTATTAGTTAGAATCCTTTGGCATGAATGGCGCGCTTTCGTTACAAACTCAAGTGTCAGAATGATTAGTGAGGGGACATATACGTCGACATTTTAGTAAGACTAGTGTTGGGCCAGTACACGGTCAGTGTCGGATTTTCTTCCTAACAAAACGTAGTTCATTGTCGATATATCTTCACATACATTCTTAGCTTCAGTTTAGTTTTAAGACAACTATCAATAAAAATTTGGAAACATCTAGAAGCGTTTTGGCGCATTCAGTACCACACATTGCGTCACTAGTAGTTCCAGCTCATAAATCCATCGAAACATGCACAAAAGCCGAGGCCGTGAACCCTCAGTGTACCGTTTAAGCACTTTGTACTTTCGGCTTTCAAATAGACTCACCGATGAATGCTCACATTGTATTTAGTGATGGGCCGACACAATGAGCCAACTGCGGGGTTAATAACCTCCGCGTTATCTTTCTAAGTAGACAAACTATATTAGACGTGTGACATCATTACTGCAATAAACGTTGGTCCTGTCCCGCTTTAGGTATCATGTTTGTTTTCTACGTAACATCTTCCACTTGGACTGGTTTCGATCGTCCGAGATTGTGTTGTTTGTCACCTCTAACATAGTTTATTATCTGTTTTTTTCTACAGTTCAACATAACACGATTTCATAGAGATACTAGCGATCGCAGGCGACTTCGACCGCGCGGAATTAAAAAAACTATAATTAGTAGATTATGTGTTCTTCCAGACTATTTGTATGCCAAATTTCATAGCGAAATTCATCCATCCAAACATTCGCATTATTATATTAGAAAGATTTATTTTATGTATTTTAAGTTAGTTGTAATAAAATTGACATCCAACGATTTCATTTCAAGGAGTAAAAATTATGAATAATTTATATTTATTGACTTTTTATCAGATTGCTCATTTTTGTCGATTACATTATAAAGATGTTGTGGACGATCCCACTAGTAAAAGTTTCTTTAGGCACTGGCAAAAAGTTACTGGCAATATATGTTTTATCGCCACTCTTTTTTATTAAAATGAAATAAAACGATATCAAAATGTGATGTCATCGTGGCGTTACTGTGAGAGTTTGGATCCATAAAGACGGCGGCATAACCAAAGACGGTGGACAACTTTGCATCAGAACCTATAAACCCTGCCCGTTAAAATTCCAACATATCTTATTCTAGTTTCACACAAGGGTAGGACAGTTAGGTAGAGCAGTAGGATTGTGCAGTACAATTACTCGAAAAGCAATGTTCTTTTTTTCGTGTGCGTTCAAACAATACGAGTACTACACTGTATTACTGCTCTACACTCGTGTGAAACTAGCATTACTACATAATTAAGCCGCATATGCTGAGAATTACTCGTTAAGAGTAATAGAGTTGAATGTTAATATGTAATTGAACTGTCAGTCTGTACGTTGTAACACCAATAGTAAAAGTAATTACCCAGACTATATGTTAGAATTACGGATTATTACTTTCGTAGTAATTTAAATATTACATTGCAACAGTGTCGCCCGCGACTCCGTCTGCGCGGAATTAAAGAAAAACTTTATTAGTATCCTATGTCTTCATCCAGACTAGGTTCTACATCTTGCTAAATTTCAGCGAGATTCAAGAAGTCGTTCTGGAGACACCTTCTAACAAACAACCATCCATCCACGTAAACATTCGCAAACTAGTAAGAAATAAGAAGATATTATGGTACTTCATTTTAAATTAGAATGTTAAGTAATTTTTTAGTTTATTGTAGTTAAAAAGGACGAACTTGAAGACGCATCAAGGATCAAATGATTCGGAAAAAATATTTCAAACTATCAAAAACGACTGATTGTTATCAACATTTATAATTGCAACAAAAAGTAACATATCGATAACTCGCAATTACAGGCCACTTAAATGTTTTAATCTAGACTGTCAATTACTAGATTCCTATTAAAATAATTGTAACAAATTACTTTCGATTAATTCACGACATGTAAAAGACAGTCGGTAGGGTTTGTATCGCAAAGTAAATTGATTACACGCAACAAAAAATAATACTAAATCAAATAGCAAGTAGCAGTTGTAAAAAAAAACATAAATTGTAACAGATAGACAAGCAACAAGGCGTTGACCGAACAACAATCGTCTACAACTTAATAATAATACAAATAAATCAGTGAACAGACAAATAGTGTTTATAATAATGCGCTAATTGATCTTGAACCTAGACAAGATTGAAGAACAAACAAATCAAGTAATGTCCTTATGTTATCGTTATGTTTCACTATCGAAAAACGTGAAGAAACAACGTAATGCTATCATTTCCTTTTGACAGTCAAAACTTACTACTATTAGTGTCCTCAGCATTGATAAAATCTGATTGAAAGTTAGTAGTTTTAGACATTATTAGGCTTTCTTTTTGTTCTCATCATTTGGCGCGAATAGCGCGTTTTCGTTATAAAGTTCATTGTCAGGATGAATAGTGAGGGGACATAAACGTTGACATTTTAGTAAGACTAGTGTTGCGCCACACCAACAGTGTCGGATTTGCTTCCTAATAGTCGTTTTTATTATATCTAGACACATTTTAATAAATAGTTAGTTAACTTTCTCACATCTTGGCTTAATAGTTTACACGCGCCAGTCTGAGTTAACTTATATTAGTTAAGTGCAGAGAACTGTGTGCGCGAATTGAAACTAATTATATCGCTAACACCACGCCCACGGACGAAACGAACGCCGAATGATAATTAGTTCGGCGGTGGCGGGCTGTACGCAAATACATAAAGCAATGTACGAGTTATTTCAAGAAAGACTTGATGAATAAAGTTTTAGATAGTTTACAAATTGAATACCAACAAATATTAAAAGTTTGATCTACCATGGGGATAAAACTCTCAAGAGATAAATAATTATCAAAAGGTTCATTTCCAAAAGGATTGAATGAATGGATGGATGGATGTATGGATGTTTACTGTCTCGTAACTCCAGAACAGCTGAACGGATTTAAATGTCATTTGGATAACAGAGTTAACACTCTGGAATTAGGGGTTTTGGGATGAAGTCCCCGGCATCAGTTAGTCACTGTTTACCAAAGACGCAACACAACTTATAATTTTTTGCTCAATTTTTTTTTAACGAACATTCTAGATAGAGATGTTAGCATTTCACAGATAACGCAAAAAAATAGTTATGTCACAACAAAGCGGTAATTGATTACAACAAAAAATATTGACTTGCAAAATCAGCAACGCTTATTCATATTGAAAGATTTGAAAGCTTATGTAATTTATGCAGAGAACGTTGTATGTTTTGATTGTTGAAGTGTGGACGATAAAAAACTAAGTCTTGCTTATTACTTACAGAAGATGAACATGAATTTTACAAGAGATCCTGTTTCGTATATAATAATGATTAAGCAACGATGTACTATAAAAAAAAATCCGTTACTTTATGTAAATGTAATTTTAAATCGAGTGTACATTCTGAAAAAAAATATTTCATTTTCTTTTAACAGAAGGGGGCAAACGAGCAGCGGGAACACCTAGGTGTTCATCGACGCCCATGGACATCAGCAATACCAGAGGAACCGCAGATCCGTTTCCGGCCTTTGAGATGGTGATAAGCTCGCTTCTTGAAGGACCCTAAGTCGTAGTGGTTTGGAAATTTCGCCAAGGACAGACCATTCCACAACGCTGCTGTGCGAGGCAGGCATTTAAACAAACATACGGTTTATTTAATCACCGACGCTACAAACATCCCCAAAAACTTAAGTACTGTGGGTACTTGCCCTGCGAGTTCACTATGAGAAACCGAAATCAAACCTGTCTGGCGATAATTTCAAAATGTTAATTAAAGTATAAAAAAACTAAAACAATTCATCGTTAAAGAACCCTGTTTCTTGTTCATCTGCGAATTTAAGTTACTTGACGTGACGCGGACGCTGTTGTCGGCGAGAGCAGTCAATTATCACGAGCGCGCATTTGCGCATTTCATTTCGGCAAGCGCGTCAAATTACTATAATCATTTACATCGTCTGAAAGCCATCTCATAAATCTTAGGCGAAATTGTACGTTCCGTGCAGAGGGTACAATTGGTTAGCAATGATTCAACGGAGCGCGCGTGCGGTCACTCAGGAATACAACCAAAAAATCATTAAAGCTAAAAGCATTTGAAAAGTACAAAAATGTAATTCAACGATCTGAGTTCGGTATATTAAAATGACCAAACAAACATTCTCAACATTTAAATAGGAACTCTTTACAGATGAAATCTTAAACAGACAGCCATTAAAACAAAAACGAACAAAGTGAAAGAATGACGTATGATTTTTTCTTAAAGCCATTCCATTAATCATTGCGTGGTATGCATCAGGATCAGTATTGGCATCTTAATGCATTCATATTTAATCTTTTTCGTTTACAGCATTCAAAATAAATCTTCAAATCTTTCCACATTGTTTGTTTAGTGCTGCCATTTTCTCTTAGAATTAAATAGTCGTTATCTTATTTATCAAAGTAAAACTTATTTTAACTTCGCATCAATCATATTCTAGTTGAATTTAGTTCGAAATCTAAATCACAGTTGTTAAGCTTTGACAAAACAAAAATTAGACTTAGTTAAAAACTAAAAACATACATCTGATTTGAAAACGGCCACTAGGGCGGTCAGTGGCCTCATTTTATGTGACCCAAGCTAATTGTCAACAAGTGTAATTAAGTACGTAGGTCACACGTAGTGAATATGTATAAACATTGAACATATCCTTATCTGTCCTCATCTCACAGAGTAGGTGAAAAGCGGTACGAAAGCTACTATTTTAGCGGCACTACAATTAAAAATGTTTTAATGACATCGCTCTATATACCTTGATACCGGCTAACACTTTACGCAGCGTTGTCATTTGGGCTTTGTAACGGACGTTGAGAATACCAGTTACCACTTTAATATACCGAAAATCGAGCCATATCCACCTGTTGAATTATTTATTAAACACGCTATTGCGATGCGGAAGCTTTGTATCATTTGTTAAACAACCGTTAGATTATTCCGTATTACAGTAAATTTTTTGAACCAAGCAAATTTTTAATAATTAAAGCAATTGGTGAAATATTCTCTTTATCTACATTGGTTAAGATGTAAAAGGTACTTCATTTAAGTCCATTCATTGCCATTCCTTTGCTGATTCGGCCAATGTCCAATTTTATTTTCAGTTTAATTAAAGTTTTTATTCATGCTTCTGATACTATGTCGTATTTTGCGATATTGCTAAGCAGAGAAGTGAGGCGCTGTCGATCGACCTCGATCTATAAGGAAATATAAGTTGCGCAACAAAAGACAATTGCGATGACCTTAGTCGGTGCGTCCGAGTCAAATTTGATGATGCTTGAAATGTGCCTTTAATCGCTTCGAAAGTAGATCTACTAAGGTCCAGGAACCAGAAACATGCCTTGCCTACATCTCTGACGAGAAGTTTGGAGTTTACCCAACTGTTATTAACTTTGTTGTCTTGTTTGATGATAAAATCGTCTTTACCAATTTAATATACAGTAATCTTGGAATTAACAATTAAAAACTATCCTCAAAACATCAAGAATCACCAGCAGAGTATCATTTGCAATTTTATTTTAAAATAACTTTGAGAGTAATCGAGATTTAAGACAATACAAGCTTCGCGGTGAATTATAAGTATCTGGCCACTGGGTCACTGCTTGTTGAATCGTCAATTTTCCATTTCGTTAAAAATATCACACATGAATTAACTCGGCCGAACCACAGTGCTACTGTGTATGAAATTCATAATGACACATAGGAATCCGTAACTAAGGCGTTTATTTACGTATGCTTTTAAAAATACACCGCCGAATGGATTCATGTCATTAGCATACAAAAACAAAGTAACATATATTTGAACTGATTTAACTACACTTGCTCAAGAATGTATAAATTACTATACGGATGAGAATTCTTGATTGCTTCTTGATTACGTTTATGAACCGTAACTTGAACTAAAAGATGTCTAAAGTAGTTAAATAAATAGAAGTTTTCCTTATCGCATCAATGAAAGATTGACTTAAGAGAGTTAGTTGTCTTAGCAACAAGCAACTGTCAAATAACATTGTACTCTCTGAGAATAAGACATTCGATGTTAGACATACGGCTTGCCTACTTTCGTAGCAGTCAGGGGCCAGACGTGCCGCGGAGCAGCCACCAATGAAAGATAATTAACAACAAAATTGGCCGGAGACAGCTAGGCGCCTTACTTCTGTGGCCCGTCTTGCATTACGCTCCGCAATAATAACACACCTTGCTGACACCGGGCAATTAAAAAAGTATGGAACGCCCCGTTTCCCACACACCGGAGATGTATGTGTGCTTTGATACGACAGGATTAGAGAAGAGGAAATTGTTTAAATCGAGGTGAAAGCGTCGTACGACAGGGGGCGCCATTACTGCACAATCATTATAATCACGATGATATCAACGTCGCTATGAACACTGCACCACGCTGTGTAGCGGCTAAGGAACAAATTGCAGTTTTATTAGTTGCGGCTCGTCACGGACGACGCCCGCGCGCGGCCGCCTCACGCTCTGATTTGCATATCGCAAACGAAAGTGTAGCGGCGAGTAACATCGAGGCATACTGCTATTTAGGTATGCAACTCTAGCAAGTGCAAAGACCTCGTTAAATATAGTTCCATTTCGCGAAAGAGCGTGGCGGCCGGGGGCATTTATACCGCTACAGATTACCATCTGCGTTATCTTCGGACGGGTAAATAGCTAAGAATCAGACTGGGTAATCGAATAATATGATTTATGAACAAGAGGAATTTGAGCTGAATTGCGAATAATCTTTAATTTATCTTTAAACAAAGCGGTGTTAGGGACTAGGTCAACATAGTCGACATCGAGAAGGTAGGTAGGTTTTTTACGTGCATCGGCATCGTGAACGGCATCAACGAAAATTTATTTTTCGCTCCATTTGTATCGTTTCGATTTTCTCGTGCGAAAGTTTTGGCATCTTCCAGTAATTTTCTTTATAATACAAAGCTGAGGCGTAAAATTTGAGCTTTATGCTTAAACGCGTCGATAATCGGGAGCAAACAACCGGCAGTTGTTAACATTGTTGCAAAAGTGGGGCGAGTGAAAAAGTGAAGTGTCATCGAATGCACCAGTTACCCAATTCACGAGAGCGGAACGGATGAGGATGGCAGCGCAGTGGCACTGCGCAGTCCGTCTATTGTGATAGCTGGGATTAGATAATGTGCTGCCGAAACACAACGGTAACGATTTCACACTCGAGTAAAATAGCGAAAGTATTCTTTATGTTGAAAGCAAGGAGCTCTTCATCAATCAGGACATAAGTTTAGTGTAAATACATTTTTTTAATATCATAAGATGGAAACCAGCAAGCGCATATTCGGCGGACGAAACGCGAAATTTCTTTCACTTTACGTCTATCTTCTGTGTGGTCGTGGTATTTTACCGGGTGAAACCAGCCGCAAAGTAAGCTGTCTGTGATGGATTTCAAAATATTGCCTCGTAGGTAGCTAGCCGCCGTCGTCAGGTGACGCCGCTAACGATGTTTACATTGCAACAATCGCCTTAATGGGAATTAGGAACGCACGATTCACGACTTACCTATAATACTTATTGCCTAGCTCCCAAATTTGGAGTCTAATAAATAGCGAACATAGTATCTGCTTTATAAATATCGTTAGAGAATTCGTAATAAATATTATCACTCTTTATATTGAACAGATTGTCTTTGAGTCAATGTACAATCTTGATCTACCCATGATACCTTTAGAGTCCAATTCATCATATGCAAACATTAGACATTTGAAACATTTTAACATTCGAAAATTTTTAACCAATTAATCTAACTCAACAAAAAAATATGGTTCCATGTAACAAAAAGTCAAGTTTTTAGTGACGACAAGAGAAATGACGAGTGCGGCACAAAAGATTGTGAAACGTCACGGATACAATGGAGAGAGCGGGTTCGAAGCGGCCATCATGCATTACTAATCACTCCGACGTGCGGTTCCCAATGGTCGTCAGCGCTCAAGCTGGGTTTACACGGTGCCTGATTCTGTGGATGGAAGCACGTGGCAAGGACTACGGACGCGCGCATCGCACTGCAACTTAACGAATTACCTCGCTGCGGATCCAATGTATAAACCCAGATTACTCTGCGATGACACGGCTTCTATGGTGGGTGGTGTCAGTTCGCCGGTGCGTAGAATATTTCAATGAAAACCCGCCTTTGCTCGGTAAAAGCGGGCACGCAAGGACGCGATATCATCTCGACACCGACACTCGGCGGACAATTGAATTTTTTTAAACAGTGACTATTACATTATATTGTTCAAATAATGGTTTAACTGACGATATAATGGGACTAGCGCTGTGCAATCGTTCATTCGATAGGATAAAATCTGAAGCGTAATGCTTCATGCATGCATTTAAAAGAAAATAAAATGGCCATCATACAAAAGATACACAGATCAAAAATAAAACTAAAATATTGCATACTTTTGTATACCTATTTAATTGTACATTTATCTGCATGGAAATGTATGAAACAAATAGTGCTCATTTTTGTTCTCTCTTCACAAAATTGAGCACTTAATATTTGTTGCTCGCAGTTCAAATTCATAGTCCGTACACGTTATTATCATTGAATTAAGTAATTACATTAAGAGCAGACGCTTCATATTTTAGTTAATTTCACGTAATTACATATTCAATGCGAGTTCAAATTAAGAAATTAGAATTTTAGATGAGTAAATTAATTTCAAAAGAACTTATCACAACTGAAATTATATTAAAATACATTGAACAGTAGCCGTTGCGTTAGTACCAGCTCAACCGTGCTCACATAACATAGACGTAAAATATTAAAAGAAAATCTTTTTAAATACCCATCTTTTATTGAGTTCTAGTTAATTATAGTAACAAAAAAGGCGATAAATTATTCGTACAGAAGATTCAATCGAGCTCAAATTCAATGAGGCTGTGTCGTTTCATTGCGAAGTTCCTATCCACCTTCCAGCTCCAAACCAAAAACCCTGCATGGCAATCAAACGATAGAATACCAGCGCTTTCACTACTGCATACGATATTTATTTTTAACCCTCAATACTAGGAACATATTAAGAGATCAATCCGCATCAATAAGTACTAGATCAACTTAGTTTGCAATAAATTTAACGATAAACCACGTTTAAAAACCAATTTCTATAATTTACATCCTCACGTCCCGTCACCAAAGATTACAATCTCTTCATTTTTTATTTGCGGGATATTGCTCCTTTATTTTAATCATCTTTGCGTATTAATTTGTTGTAGCCGCATCGTGTATTACAAAACGGCAAGTTCGTGAGAAATAATATCATTAAGTTATCTTTTAGTTATAGATGGAGACCTCCTGTCGCTACACTTATCATGTCGACATTCAATTAACATGGCATATTTTAAAATATATTTTTAGTCTATGGTTTATGGCTTGGGATTTTTAGGATATTGTAAGATAGAAAAATACTTCGATACGATTTATTTATTTTAGCAAATTCTATTGTTTAATGTTGCTTCCACTGTCAAAACATTCGTACTATAAATTTTGACACATTGACAAAAGTATTAATACACCAATGAAAATAAGGGAACGTACCCATACTACGTGACAATGTAATAATCGCGATAAAAATGTATTTCAAGAATTTTTTGAACACTAACAAGTTCTTCCGGGCTACATTCATAGCAACATATGCAATTACATCAACGTATATTTTTTTTAATTATAACAGTTGTATACACAAAGGCGTTTACTTCAATACAATAAGTAAATTGAAACTTATATCAACTGATTTTCCTGTTTACAATATACCAAGTGTTGCCCGCGACTATGGTCCAAATTCAATTATTATTTCGATTCATTTGTTCCTACTTTTTTTTTCAGAGAGAAATGCTTTATTCATACTCCGCGCCCCGGGGGGGACGCGGTAGTTATGTGGGATTCTCCTCCATAGCGGAGGCATACCCACTAAACCTCTCTGTTCTTCCAACGCATCGGGACGGGACCACGGGCACGCTTTCGCTCTCGTCCGCGGCCCGATTCATTTGTACCTATACCATAGTCTTCGACAAGGAATTCACAACTAATCCGGAAGCCCAAAATCGATTCTATTATGTCCAAATAGGATTCAGGATGAAGTATTCCAGTGAAACCTTAAGAAAAACATCGAAATAAACTAAAAGAACAATTTATACCGTCGAGTGGGAAATAATTTACATTTTATATCTGAATCTGATATCAAAAATGTTTTTGCACTCTCGGTCACTATAAAATAATGTGACGATGGCAAAGTATTTTCCGTGCATTTATAAAAACAACAAATTCGTATTCATATTTTATGACGCCTGTAAAATATTTGCGTAAAATGCAAACGATCTTGTGGACAAAAAACGTATTCATTCAGAAATCGGTTATAAATAACCGATGACAGATACTGCATAAACATCTTAAAGATAAATTGCTTTTCGTTGGCAAAAGCAATTCATTAATTCTTTATCGTTTGCAAGAAATACTGAAGAACATTGTCGAATTATTATTGCACACAGAATTTCAATACATTATTACATTGGTAAATAAAAAAAATTATGAAAACGGTCTCTCATTTTATCGCTCGGATGTTCGACTTCAGCGGGTTTAGACAAAGTGCATTCGCTCTGAAGCTATTTTATAGCGAACTTCAAAATTGTATAGAACTGACGCGCGATAGTCACGTGATTTATCTAAAGTTAATGTCACTTCTTTACATTTTTGAAGTTTGTTATAAAATAGCTTCGTAGCGAATGCACATTGTCAAACCCCGCTGAGCAACGAAATCCTGTAAACCTAAAATAAGCGACCCATCCGATTTATAAAATGAAAGAAATGAGAAATTTTAGATTAATTTTGCGAGAATACCATACATAAGAAGCAACAGGAAGGTAAGTCTGATAGCAACCGACATATTGCAGTTATAACTACCTCAGTAATGGAATTTAACGGAATCGATGAATACAGCAATTACTATTTAACCCAATTAAATAAAAAACAAGGTAATAAAACAAAAAATACTTATTCGTACTTTGTACAACAGTTATTTATCTTAACACTATGACAAAAGAACTACCAGGTTTTTACAAATTAACAGTCTTGATAGCTCCTAGACTACATTTACTACAAACAAGATAAACAATACAATCTATCTATAATATCAGGATAAATTCCTTTATAAAGCTTTGCCGGCACTAACTTATATTAAATTAAATAAAGAATTATAGAGCATCGGGACCACACAGAATCGCTTCAGGAGCTGACATTACGCGCCACTTGTTCGGGAACTAGAAACTTATAGACAGCGCAACTTGTAGGAAACATTCTGAAGCCAACTAACTTTGTCATCGAAAAGTTATTCATCATATAGCGAGAGGAAAGTTCTTAAGAGCTACAAAAATAAAAACAATGTCAAAATGTTAGTAAAATAATTAGATAGATTTATCTTCATAACAAAAATTATTATCGCCATCATCCATTTTATCTTACTTAATAGGGAACTTTCGTCTTTCGCACTGATTCGTTATTCCACTGGTACTTTCATGCAGGACATTTATCTTCCGGTAGGCCTGTCCCTACCGGCGGACGAGAGCAAAAGCGTGCCCGTGGTCCCGTCCCGATGCGTTGGAGGAACAGAGGGGTTTAGTGAGTATGCCTCCGCTATGGAGGAGAATCCCACATAACTACCGCGTCCCCCGCCGGGGCGCGGAGTATGCATAAAGTATTCCACTCTGAAAAAAAAAGGCCTGTCCTGCCGACCTTTGTTTGTATATGCATATAAATTGCATTAGTATTTAGCATTGCTTTTTCTTTTCTTTCAGTTGCTTTTCTACCAAATTATCCGGTAAATTGGTGACTAAGCCGTTAGACAAGTTTAGAAATTATTACCACGTAATCAAACGGTGACTGTGGCTACATTTAATGTGTAAATTTTAATTAATAACGAGACAAATGTCAGATAGGCGTGTCTAAATGGGACGCTAACTGAATTATGGCATGCGGTTGAAAATTAATGATACGACGGCACAGTTAAATCACATGTACCTACATAAATTTCGAAGTGGACATCGTTTAAAATAAATTAATAACCATAAATGGAATTAAAAAGTAACATCACATTTGATAGCCAAGTATTTTACTGCTTATAACGTTGACAAATATAGCTATATATCACATAGGATAGACAGAAATCAACGCAGCTGACGATCATGTAAGAAAATAGAAGACCTTAATTCTTTTCTTTCTTCATTTCTAAAAAAAACATTAATAGGTTTAAATTTTTGTTTTACAGTAAATAAACTAGTACTGACCACAATATTACCGTTTATGAAGATCCTTCTAAAAATAGTTGTACTCTTCATCAGAGCGCAATACCGAGGTACTCCGGACACCTGCCTTCGCCGCAGGCCTATACATCCGTAGTTCAACTCTCAACACCCATTTCACGTACAAACTGTTATCTCAGGATACCTAACAACGGCTCTACAATTACATGACTCGACAGCGTCTTTATAATTTTGTACCATTATTTCTATGCACGCTGAATTTGTGTCGCGTGCGCATTTAGAAAGTCAAACTCTCTTGAACTCAGAATACGTTTGGTTAACTGGTGCATCAATATTTTAAACTAGATAAAATGTGCCATTATTGGTATGACGAATTGTGGAAGGACGATATTGCAATATACTTTTCTTAGAATTCATAAATCCGTAAATCCAAGCTCAGATTCTAACCCCTGAGTTATTTTATATGGTGTTTTGAGTAGCAGACGGCGACATGACTTTAGTTAGGCAATACTGTTATCAATTATTTTTATTCGCTTAATTATTAAGCTTTATACAAAAAGCTAATAAACTCTTTTAACAGACACATGTCAACCACTACTGGGTGAAGGCCTACCCTAAAAATACCTCAATCATTATAATTCGTTCAAGTCCGAGCTTGATTGTTAAAAAAAAATCCGAACTCTTGCGTACAAACTATGGATTAAATTTATTAGAAGCATCACATCAGTATGCACGCCACTACGCAGCCAGTTGTATTCTTACCGTCTTTCTAACTTAATGATTTCGTTTTCTGTGGCCATTACATTATAATGATTATTTTATAAATGTAATTAAGTAATACTTGACTATGTAAATATATGATCATGGATAAAGTATAACATTCAATCATGGTAAAACGCTTTTGCCATTAGCAAAGATAGTAATGTTAAGACGATATTAAAAAAGAGTTTTATTAAGAAACTTTTTTTTTTATATATCACAAGGTGGCAAACGAGCGAGCGGCCACCTGAAATCGCTGAAATAGCGAAGTGACCGTTGCCCATAGACATATACGCAATTGCATATGCGTTGCCTACCTTTAATCGACGAAGGAGAGGATGCACAGAAAGAAAATATTTTCCCTTACCGTGCATCCTCTCATCCGGAAAGTCCACTTCCACTTCCCATCCTTTCCTTATAAGAAATAGGATGGGAAGGGAAAGAGGACTAATTTTGGCCTCCGGGACGCACACTCATCAGACGAAACGCGGAATTGCTTCCACTTGACGCCTGTCTTCTGTGTGGTCGTGGTATTTCACCGGGCGAGCCGGGCCGATTCGTGCGAAGATGTTAAAGCGGGCTCTACCACTGTTAATGTTTATGTACTACTGTTAATGTAAAATTACAATGTAATACTGTTAATAATTATAAAAATAGTGGCAACCACTTTTTTAATGCAATTCCGCCAGAACTACAGTTTCTAACACAAGTCACATAGAAACAAAAAAAATTGGGTTGAACAAAAAATTCAGCATTTTAAGTCTAGATGCTCCTCTGAGATCTCATTAATTTTTTGCCGTATGCTCACTTGTTAGGTGATACGTGACTTGTTCCTAACTAGAGTTTGATTGTGAGTAATTACAGTTTGCGACATTGTCACCGCGAAACAATAAAATGAGCAGACATGTCGATAGACAGCTGAACAAATTGTATTGGAAATATTCATATTACTTGTTTACAAAGGCTTTTGATGCGACAGGCGTGTCGTAGCCGGCGTGCTTCTAGTGACCGTGCGCAGGCGCATTCGCTTCACTTTCACACTTTCACTGGGCCATCGCCCCCGTCGCCGCGGCTCGCGATAATGCCACTGCGACCGATGTTGCAAAACAGATTATTCAACAAAGACGTCAACAGTCGGGTAGTTATGATCAGCAAAGATTATATAAAGTTTTAGTTACTAAAAACATGTAACGATTATTATGTGGTTAGATGTAAATTAGGATAATGTAATTTAAAACAAGACAACTTTAAGGAAGATAAATAAGATAATACTGAAACATCTACTAGAAACAGAGCGATCAACTTACAAACTCTTCATTAAAAAGACGAAAGTATTGACATCGATTAAGCTTAGTAATAAAAAATAACAAGACCAAGGTGCAAGTGAAAACAATACAATGCGAGCAAGCTTGCCTAGTCTAGACCAAGCCAATCAAAGCTTAAACAAATAAACAACTGTGAAATGAAATTGCAGGTAACAATGTAGAGGCATTGATTAGTTCGATGCTTAAGACTATTCTTTTGATTATGTTGTATTAGTCTCCCAGGAAACCAATTAAATTCAACAAGAGCTTGAAGTAAAAATAAAAACCGCGCATATGGTGTCCAGAAAGAAGTCCACTTATGCGGGCGTTGAATCACGTCCTGTCTGATACCTACAGCTGTAGCCTTGTAAAGTTCAAAGGATGTTTACTAAGGAACGTCTAGTTGTCTTTATTTAATAATACGACTGCGGTCGACCGGGGCGGTGTCATTTCAAGGTTCACATGCTCCTTAAGCTCAGCAAATGAACCTGGTTTGCCTCCAAACATTCAAGTTTTGCATGCGTTGCGGCAGTTAAATATGTAGCGACGAGATATGAGGAAGAGCGCTCGAGTGCCCGCCTTCCCAAGGTGAAATTATTATTAAAACGCTACCAACGACCCGGGGCAATCTTCCTCCACTCGTTCCTACACTCATTGCTGTATGTTGTTAATTAAAATACCCAGTAATGAATTTTAAATCATACTTTTACGACTTCAAAATCGATTTCTTTATGGTAAAGACATACAAGTAGGCAATCAAGCAAGCGAATTGGCTGATGTTAAGTGACAATAAACATCAATAATAGTGTACCAAGTAACGGATGTCCTGGTTCCATGATATCCAAATTCAAATTATGCACAATTACTTATAAGCTCCTTAAAAGTACACTTTATTACTTTAATCTGTTGTACTGCGTCATGCTAAAGAAAATTTTTGAAATAGCCCATGGCGCATTTCGTTATCGACCCGACGGCGTCGAATAATGTCATTATGCAAACAACACCTTTGTTGCATCGCTTGGCAAGTGGACAATAGGACTATGAATAGAATTATCGCATTGTACCGAATCTGGCATTCAGGTAATCTCTTTTGTAACGGTGCAACAACAACACGCCTCTGTTTTAAATCATAATGGATGATGTTTGGAAGGTCACCACAAACTGAATATTAACCAATAATATTCGTATAATATTGGACAATGTTTTTGAAATAAACATCATCACTATCATTTCCTACTAAAGTCTGGTATCACTTTGGGAATTAGGACAAACGAACATAAGATTAAATGAAAAGAGTACTTTAAAAGCTTTTTGTAAATGTTGCACTGGATTTAGTTCACAACGTTTGCGTAACACTAATCTCAACATGGAAGCATTCAACGTATTTGGAATCATGCCAAACTGAGTATTCCTAATTCATCCTCGACCTGGAATATAATTTTCAAGTAGCAGCAGTAGATGAATTTAAAAAAATGATGAATTATGAATTACCGTTAAAGAGAACAAAGGAGAGAAAATTTATTTCCACCAAGAGTTAATGAATTTTAGCAGGTTTAAGGCTGGAACGATTATGCCAAAAAAATATTAAAATGGTCCGTAACGAAGCCACCTAGGATTGCTAGCATAAATAAGCAGTATTTCAAGCTAATTCTGGTTTTCATTTCGCAAAACAAAAGCAATACTGGGTTCAAGTGCGATTCAAAGGACTGCACTGCGGAACTTAACTTTTATATTTTGAATTCAGCTTTTATTGGTACAGGCTCATTGAACGTACAAACATGAAAAAGGCTCAAAGCTTTATCATATCTTATTTATGATGTGATAAAACATTCACATCTACATCCGATCAAATACAAAAAGAACAATAAAAAAAAACTAACCCGTGGTTATCTTAAAAATTAAAATGCATTACAATAAAGCCAACAGTTCAAACAAATTTCAATGAGCCATTTCACGTCAATTAGCTTGCGAGAGCAAACACGGCGTCGACTCAACGGAAGCGTTTGACATGTTGACGCACTTGACGCGGCGATGCAACCGGAGCGTTCCAATTTCAAAATTGGGCACGCTCCCCGTAATGACTTAGCCGGCCACTAATTGCGAAAGAGGCGCACGTAGGGTTGACCCACGCTATGATTTTCTACTCATTAGCCTAGTTCCACGATGTTGTTGGCCACTATAGTGGTTAGTTCACGTATCTAGGGAGAGATGTGCCACGACCTATATTCCTAAGATCACATAAAAAGTAATATTGTAAATGTAAATCGAAATTAACACAACTTTCTTATCATTTCTAAATTAGTACAAACCTAATAAAAGATTAATCCATTTCAATTTCTTCCTACAACGAATCACAAAATGCAAATACATCTTCAATATTTATTTGCTGTTACTGCCTCTGTTTTGATGAACCTTAAAACTATGTTTATAGGTTAACAGTTTTTTTCCTGTTACCAATTCGATTGTTGCACAAATTGTAAAAACTTTATCTTATAAATCATTATTTTAATACTGTACTTCTTTAATATGCCCTTGACGAAAGTCCGAAGTAAAAATATAGAGGCAAGATAATTTTCCTTATCACGAATTTGCACCTCCGATATTTTCCTGTTCTTTAAGCAAAATGAGAAGCTTTCATAATGAAATACGGACAATAATGGTAGGAGATACTTTTCATTAACTAATACCACTTGCCACGTGACAATTGGATTCAAGTTGCTCGTGATAAAGTAACATAGTGTCAGAACAAAAACATAAAATAGTAGACGACATGTCCAATGACATAACACGCACTACTCTATTATTAATTGTAGTCACCTCTGTATGACTCAACAAAAAAGATGGCGCCCCTTCGTAACGAGTACTTAATTGGACTACGTTCCAATTAATGTGTACAGTCGGCTTCACTGGAATTGGGCCGGTTGCTCTGTTCCCGGGTGAACGGCCGAGGCGGGTGAAAGTCGGGATATGGGTCAGGTGGTCATTTACCCCCAGGTGAGTTAACGCGGGCTCATCTACCGGCAATCAATGGCTTCGTGATGTAGGTCGACGGCTATCCTATGCTTTTTGTGACGTTTACGAGATTTTTTTCAACGTCACATTTTTACGATGGCGTTGCACTCGAGTTTTTACGTTGGAGAGAAATTTAATAGGGGAACAAAAAGTTGTGTCAAGAGCCACGAAAGCTTTCGTTCTGGTTCATTAAGTAACTCTCATGTTTCAATACTTTCTAGTATTTTTAAATCGAATAAGTAATTACAGAATATCCAGTTTATACATAACGTAATATCTTTTAAAATCATCTCCAGTGAAATTATTTCTATTTATACAAGACGCAAAGTATCAAAAACTCGTTTTCTCTTATCACATTTATGATAAGCTAATACAAATTTGACATTTATAAAAATTTAAGACCGTGAAACTCGTTAAATTTCCAAACTGTAAATTATTTGAAATTAAATTCAAAACTAGGTTTCAATTCTCATCAAAATGAATAGAGATTGAAATTGGCGATAAAAAAATAAAATTCTTAGCATATATTTTGATTAATTTTGTTTGTCAATGCAAATGTGATTTGCCGTTAATACCTGGGTCGGAATATTTAAGTATTTCTGGTAGGTTTGTGTAACAGTACTATTCAATGATAACGGTCTTTATATCTTTCTAAAGATCCAGATGGCCTGGGTGCATCGTCCTGTCCAGATACAATCATCATGTTTAACAAAGAGGATTATCGTGATAACTATTTTGATAATAGCTCACCTTTATTAATATTTCTAAGATAAAATTTAATGCAGAGCAATGGTATTCTCTATATTTCCCAAAAAAAAAACAAGTTCACTTTAAATTTATAACTATCTTTATCGTCGAACTTGTAAAATAAAGTCCAGTTAATCTATAAGTTATTATTTTAATAGTTTTCGCTTTACGTTTAGAAAGCATGAAGAGATTGGTTAAACTAAAAGTTCTCGCTTGTCAAAACATCGCAAACGACCGTATCTAAACTGTTGATCGTAAATAAACAAGTTTGGCAAAAGTTTAACTATCTCTTGATGCGGTAATATCAATAAATAATAACTAAACTAGCTTCAATCCGCAGTTCCACTTAAGTTGAAAATTTAATTTCCAAGCTTATAGCTTGATATAATCAGGACCTGTAAGCTAGTGAAAATATTACTTTACCTAATCTTCGGGTATAAACTGGAACAACCGCTCAAACCTCACTATAAAGTTTTAATGTAGATAGAAGAAAGGAAGACAAAGAAGAAAGTACAGTAGTTCTGGATAGAGGCGTAGTTATGAATGTAATAGAAAAGATCTGCCGAAATTAAAAAAAAAAATATTTAAATAACACATCGTGTGGGAGAAAAAGAGCAGACGGTCTGTTGCGATTATTACAAAAGATAAAACTATTATTAATTTAAACCAGTTTAACCAGGTACGATAAGCATCTCCTAACGTGCGATTGAAAATCAGTCATGCAAATGTAAGCCAATACGAAACCACATTGTCTATTAATTAAAAAAAAATTAAAAAAATCAATATTCATGTTCGAATAATTCAAAATCCAATAGCACAATCGAGAGGGGGGTAGATTTTGTAACTCTTATGTCCGGTCCAACTCATTTAAAAAAACGCAGAAATATTTTTGTCTTTGGGTTTATCGTCTTCAAAAGCTATTTAAAATTAAATCCAATACACATTACTTTAATTCCAAGGTGAAGACCGACTAAAGAATATTTTGTCAGAACATCATCATCAACCAGCCCTTATTCCTACGGAGGGTCGGCACAGTATGTACTCCTCTATATATTCTCAGCCGTCATATCTGAATCCACCCCCTTCTTATGCATATCCACTTTCACACGATCCATTTATACTTTCTTTGGCCTTCCTTTACCTTTGTAGCCATCCACATTCGGTCTCATAACTTTTTTAAACAAAAATCATTAAAGAATATTTCGTCGGGTATGTTAATGTAATTTAAGTAACGTGGCTTGTATGTGATGTGTACGCTTCGCTGGACGCTCCTTAATTAAACAGGGAGCTCAAGGACAAACTTACTTTCACCCGTAAGTTCCTACAAGAGAAAGCTTGTGTTTTTGAGCCAGTTTTTTTCTTCCGTGCTCTTTATTAAAACAAAATACTATCTGTCTTGTCCGGGCTGTTGGGGGCCAATGATGAATTCTATCTATCATAGAAAGTTATCAATGTTTTCCTAGAATACGTTCCTCGAAAAGTACAATGGGGCTTTAAACATTTTATTATTGATTTTGATTAAGGACATAGTTGCATTAAGTCTCCAATTTAAGGTCGGGTTATAACTTTTAAGACTTTGTGTGGGAAAACCTCGTGAAGCAACCTGCACATAACTAAGAAATTCAAAAGATGTGTGTGAAGTCAACCAACCCACACTGGGCCTACACTGACTATAGCCTAATCACCCCTAATTTAGGGTAGGCTCGGAGCCCCTACGTGGGGCCGTATAGTGCGCTGATGATGTAATGTGATAACTTTAAAGTCCACACTTGGGAATGAACATCATACGACTGTGTCATTACGACCAATAATTTAGCTCGTATGTTGCTGCACAAAAGAGGTCAGTGTTGAGTAATAATAACATGAGTTTTTCGGTAGAGGAAACCCACAAAAATCTTAAACAAATAAAATTTAATATAAACAAAATCCCAAATGAAAATTAATGGATCTAAAGTGACTATCGTAAACAGAATCGAGATTTTACTGATCGTACACAAAAAGACATAACCACAGGGAACAGATGTTTGATAAAAAGACTTTGATAATTCTGTTAATATCACAAAGGGCTCCGAAAGATGCAAGAATCATCAGCCATCCCTCTTCTTATCTTTGAAAAGAACAAAGACAACAACAATGTTCGTATATGTTATGAAAGATAAGAATCCCGGTTACATAAAGATATTACGATTATGTCTATCAGGTATATGGGTTTATTAATCTGACAAAAAAAACGATTGGGTTAGAAGAAACAATTTGACACGGAGAGCTTTGATCCGGTAATATATCAAGTAGATAAGATCAAGGTCAGATATAGTATTGGGACATTACTAACGCGGAAGTCTTTGAACGACCTGTTTTTATTTATCCTGCTAATGACGAAGGCTATATTTTTGCAGTAAATTCCTGGTATAATTCTTGTAAAAATCTAAATTAAAAAAATACTGTAAAAATCTCATTTCTCCGTTTTAAAAATTATTATTGATAAAATGTTTTCCGACGCTGACAGCTTTTTAAACAAAACTAAAGCAATACACACATTTTATTCCAGATCAAAAATAAATCTAATCATCACTGCATTCTCTAGGAGCTGTCAAGTTAAATTGATTTGTTGAATGAAAATATTATTTATGTACGTTTCAATCTAGACTTATTGAACGATTTCACTCAAAATAGAAATAAAGAAAACAAAGCATAAACAATCATTTGTATGAGGGTAAAATGATGAACATTCACTTCCAAGTACTCAACATACAAAATAACCATCGAAGGAATTACGTTATAATTATTGTTTTTAATTTTTAATTGTTAAAAAATGTATTACAATAAACAAGATATCATGAACGCTGCACGAATCTTATTAAACTGTCACAGCATTTAAAAATAAATTCCACCGAAAACAAAGATAAATTCACAAAAGCGCGCGTGGGGACAAATATAATTGCATTAATAACTTAAATTTCAACCGTTGGGTGTCCTCCAAATCGGTTCTCTTAATAAAATATCCGAAATTGGACAAGAACAAAGGTGCAATGCACTCAAAATGCTTATGATTAGTAAAACAATGAAATAAATCCTTTAATTGTCCACTTTATGATTTTTTTCAACATAATTAGTATTATATATAATGTATTTAAACCGAGTAGTGAGCTGAGGGCCGCGTTCGCGAAATAATACCGGTACCACTCATCCTGATGAAGGGCCCCCGATGGGCTCGAAACTAGTCGGTGCCGCCACCGGACGAATATAAGTGAGTGTTTAGCCGTTTTTATATCAGTTTATTATAATGTCTCACGAAAGTTTGAATAATTTATTTACATTTTGTATTATTTATAATTCACTTTTAAGCCTACGTTTAAAATGAAAATTAAAGTAATTACCAGCTTCAGATTTATACATACTCTTACCCATAGTGCCCATTTAAACATTCAGGGCGGCAATTATGTCTGTCACCAGCTTGTAGCAAACTGTTTTCTTCTATCTGTCCGTATATAGCTTGAACGATTATAGTATTTTCTACAATATTTTACTTGTGTATTGTTTCTCGATAATGTTCAATTAGTAACGCTGCGCGGTTATCGACTTTTAAATAAATAGAGCGTGACGCATGCATTATGTTTTCCCTCATGCAAATCACACGTTATTATTTATAGATATCACTTACTTGTTGAAAGACTAAAATTAAAACACCATTTATTTGTTTAAATCCATTTGCAAGATCGTGAACAAGATACTGCCTTGTTTAGTATTGATGATGAATGAACTACGTAATTACTTATTAGCAAATTACATTGTAATTTTCATTATCGATAAGTGTGCAACAAGAATAAAAATCTTTAAATAATTTGGAAAGATAATTCGAAAACTATCCCATATATAACCGGAAATTTATTTGCTATGACTAGTAATAAAATTGAAATATGTAAAATCTAAAACAAGTTCATACTCCCTTATTTTACGGTGCAATATATTTGAGTATAGCGTTGAGCAATCACAAAACGTTTACGGGCAAACGGCGCAGTCTCAATAGAAATATGATGAATAAATAATACGACAGAGAACGATATGTCGACAGCGCAGATATCTCGGCATCGCTTGGTCCTGCACAATGGTGAAATTGTTAGAAAGTTAATAATCGAGAGCTAAGCGTTTGGAGTTAGAAAGCGGACGCGAACCGCGACGCAGCGCCGCGTCGGCGAAATGAGCGACAATCTAAAAGCAATTTGAATGTTTTTAAGTGTTAAGTGACGACGGATAATGGACAACTCAAATGTTTATATTACTCGCAAATATCTATTAATTTTCGTAGAAATTGCTGAAATAAATTCCTTTTCAACACTCGAAAACAGTCAAAGTAATTTTATTCGTTTTCAAATAGAAAATCTTAATGAATTTTGTGCCTATTACATGATTTAGGTAGACTAGATAGAAAGCAATTACTATCGTATAAATGGGAAAGTTGAGACAGATGGATAGATTATCTTTGTTTGAGGGTATCTCCGGAATGGCTCACCGGATCTTGATGAAATTTAGCACAGATGTAGAACATACTCTGGAAGAGCACATAGGTTACTTATTATGTTTTTTAATTACACGTGGACGGAGTCACGGACTACTTAACATCACAAAGTGCTTCGGTGATTTCGGAAAACAAAGAAAACCGCCATACACTTCCTTTGAATTGAGCACCTCAATCGCGTACATTAATCACTTGGTTACCAAGTCATCAAATTACTAAACGCATTAAAAATAATTTGCGGGCAATAAACAAGTTGTATTTAACAACATTATCACTTATATTTATACGCTCTTACTTTGCAGTTAATAAAGCGGACGATGTAAATGCATCGCTTCTTCCTACGGTCAACGATACACTTTAATATATGGGATTATCGGCTTGTTCCATGAAAAATAAAACTCGTCAACCGATGTTGTGATCAACAAAATGAGGAACTTGGTAGACGCGCCGGTGAGCGCTCCCGCTTAATGGCCCAGCTCATAAAAAATACCTGCTTATCTGGTTTTACCTTGACTTTAGAGAAACGGACTCGACAAAGAGCCGCCGTTGTTCTAACTTGTGCCACTTTTCACGGGGCTTGTGGTAAAATTGACAATCAAACATGAAAAATGGTAACGCAATTAAAAAAAAACAAATACTGACTCAGAAAAAAATCACAAAACAAGCAAGTTAAGAACTTATAGTTCGTTTTCACTTCACAGGTCCCGTCTTATAAATTCATAGGATTGTTAAATACATACAGCTCTAGACTGCGAGGTATACTTTTCTCATGAACTGCGACGGACTTTATTCACTGACTAGTACTATTGAGTGATTATTAAATTGTTAACTTTATACAAAGTAACAGATTCATTTCTTACGAGTGATAGGCATGTCATTTAAATGTGAATTGCGTGTCTTTAATCTTCTTCTCATATGCGGATCAACTGATAGAACCAGAGTCCGGCCTAAGTAGAGTATTTATTCTTACTTAATCAATTAACCATTGTATTATAATTAAAATTAAATCTTAGTAATAATATAGTTGTGAATATTTGGATGTTAGGAAGAAGGTATCTCTAGACCGGCGTAGGCTACTAAGAGTTGCCAGAAAAATCAACTTATAATTTAAAAAAAACATACCTTTATAAGTCGTAGAGAGATTTGTATAATTTTCAGTCTTTTAGATATCATCAAACCGTCTTACCTGAAACTAGTTTAAGGTAAAATAAGTCAACATATTTTGTTACTATAAGTCATATTTTCGGTAGTATATTCTAAGAGCTGTAATTCGAGCGATTAAGGGCTTGGCTGGTGGTGTCAGTGCCAACCTAATTCCTAACATCAACACTCGCGAGATAAACACCTCCGTTAAACCCCACTCGACCTCATTCCAAATCAAATCGATAATCATATCTGATGGACGATTAATCGAATGTCTAAGAAAGTAGGTTACGTATTATCCAGTTTATATTTTTATGTACAGAGCGTCTTCTATTTCATATACGATGAACTCATATGAATAGTCAAAGAATTAAATTGCCTTACCAAATAGGATATCAAACAGTTAACTATACTAAGGGCTATCATTTAGCACAGATGTACATTGCTATAACATTCATTTATTAAATTCTACGAATTCGATTGCATTAAATCAAATTTTACCGAAATGGATAGCGAATAAAGGTACACGTCCATTAGACCTCGCCGAACGAACCGCACGCAGGGCCCGCAACATATTTTAGTTTGCTTTGTATGCGTAGTAGCGCTGCGTTTATTATACGCCCCGCGACGGTTTTATCAATAAGCAATCCGTTGCGGGCCGCGTGTGCGTTGCGTCCGGCGCGTGCCAATGGAAGTTTACCTTACTCGTTCTCTACTCTATCTAAATAAGTTCACCATACGGCTGTATGCAATATATGTTATTGTGGTATAAAACACCAAAAGAACATACAGACGAAGTAATACCTTCCTCCTTTTTGAAGTCAGTTAAAATGCTACCAGTATTCAAGTACATTAAAATGACACATGTGTGTTTATAAACATTGTTTTTTCGTCGACGCTTGCATCAGGAAATGGCCTTTGTACTCATAGCATGATGTCGCCTGTCGATTCAGCTATGACAATCGTTTATGACTCAGCATATAATTCTCTGATACGGTTATTTTCAATTATTGATGTGTACCATCTTAATTGAATTACTATTATTATAATCGTTGGAACAAACCGTCATGGCTGGGTCATCCTTTTATATTGTGAATAATAGAATTTCTATTTTTACATGACTTCGGGGGGTTCCATCGTAATTTGGACAGAAAATTTAATACAACAGAAAAGTTATGACTGACCGATTTTTTAATTTGTATTTTTATATATTAAGGTATTTATATTAATTTTCATCTTTATACATAATATAAAATTGGAGTGTCTGTATGTAATTTCGAAAACATGATGTAATTGCGTTGCTTTTAATTTTGTACGCAAGGCGACGTTTATTCTTGGTAGTCTTTGGAATGGCTGGATTGATTTTGACGGGTCTTTAACACGAAGGTAGCTGCACCACGCGGGCATATTACAGGCTTCTTTTGTTATAATCCTGCGCTGACAAATTCAAGGACGACCGACGACGACGACGACGACGACGTAATTAATATAATTGAGTACATCTTTTTTTTAAAACCTTGGTCATTTCATTATAGTTTGACAGTTGCAGCAACTTTAATCATAATTAAATCATGTCTGTGCAATATTTCAACATGATTGCAAAAACCGGGTTATTCGTTATATTATATGAACTTTGTACCTTTGACCGTGCGTGATCAGACTTTACTGAATTATTTCGATTTTAAGCAATACTACTGTTCTAGCTGCAATTGCAACTTTTGTAGTATGTATTATTTTCAGCTGAGTCTAAAATACTAATCATCATCAACCTGCTCTTAACCCTATTGAGGGTCGGCACAGCATGTATTCCTTCATACATCTCTATCAGCCGTCATATCTGAATATCTTTCAGTCATTCCATACTTTTTCATAGTCTAAAATACTATAAGATTAAAATCAATTAAATTACTCATGGTTCTCTTATGACTATTCTAAAGTTTTAGATAGTAAAACTTGTTATTAAAGAAGCAAATGCTGTGTTTGCAAAGACATATGGGTGCATTATGGCGTTGCACTGCGAATGCTTACAATTACCGGCTATTAAGTGTTTAGTGTTGAGGTTCGTTGGTATTTGTGACGTGGGCGAATGTACCTCCACCTCGTTAGGATATAAAGTAGCGATAACATCACCAACTCAAAAGCCATAAGGAACCCACGCGTAAATTTTATGGGAAACTCGAAATTCCCGTCTTATCAAATGCCTAACACAATTAATGTTAATAAGCTGTGTGGGCTTTCTAATTTAGCATCTATTACTATTGGAATAGTGATTAAAGTAGATTGGGAACGTCACTTAGGGGCATAATGCACTATAAAATGCGCATATAAGGTTCAGTGTGTCGTTGTGTTACATTATGTCGCCGCGCCATTACTTTACCACGAGACGTGTCTGCCGATGGAACACTGCCAGATATAAAATGAAATTTACGAACCACATATGATACGATAAGACGCGTATCATTGAATTTAATACATTCATGATGTTAGCACTTTCAAGAATATCTTCAAAGTGTTAACAATAAAAAAAAAACATTGATATGAAAGTCCGCCTCTTTAAGTGACTAAAAAGTAACTCGATAAAGAGTTCTTTTAAGCTTAAAACATCCTTGAATTTTGTTGACTTACTCCATAATACGAAAAAGAAGAAATTAATGGTTGTAAATTGTGTTGTCTAGTCTAGATATCTTTTCAAATCATTCTTTTGCAGCATTCACTTAATCTTATAACGTACAAATAGGAAACTTTTCCTCTATATACGCTGCAAGATGCATAACAAAATATTTACAGCTCACAATCCCGGCAGCAAACAAAACTCCTTAAGAAAACATTATGCAGGAATACAGACTTCGTAAATATAACGACACTTCTTATGCAAGCTCTCAAACTTAAATGTTGAAGAAATGGAGCGAGAACATACGTGTACGTTGAATGAAGTTTCGGAACAAAGACGACCGCATTTGGAGCGTCCTCCAAGGTTGCATACTAGAGAATTATGTAACATGGTTTCTAGAAAATGTATGCCTTTATAAAGATTTTTATAGTACATCACCGCAAGCATATAAGAGCTAGATATATGCCACTATTTACTACAAGCTAAAGAAAACTCATCATAGCCGGCACTAAGTATTCCGAGCAGTTTGTAATTGAAACCTAAACAAATTTCTATCTCGCAGTCAAGAGGCATTCAAGGTCGATTTCACTGCGCTCGGGCTGTCATTAGGAGAACAGGGCCCCGCAGAGGGGTGTGCATTAGAGCATTAAACGCGAGATGATACCCGGCCCGCTATCACGCACATATAAGACACATCTAGATAGTACGCTCGGGTACACGCCCCTTAATAAAACTGTGTCTTCAAGCCTCGCCTTCGGTACCGTCTAACGTATCGAACAAGGTCCTTCATACACAAGGCAACGTAAATCTACAAAATTAAAATTGTATGGTTGCATCCCCAGAATCGCCTTGTCGTAACTTGAATCGTCTTCGAATTCGGTCAGTACAGGCACAGAGACCACATGTCAACTTGATAGATTTGCCCCGCTATCTTGAAAATTGCAACAACTTTTCTTACGGCGATGTTTACAAACAGATTGCAAGCGAATTTCTTTGGCTATGACAGACAGAAAAATCGGCGATGCGCGCTGTATACGAACCTTTATGATATACTAAAATTACTGGGTTTCAGAAATGTACGTTGCCTTGTATACGAAGGGCCTAAGTTTCTTCGTAATTGCTTACATTCGTAATAGATTTTAACTGCAGAATAAACACCTAGTACTATGATTGTAATTACAAATACAGATGAGGCAAGGCAATGAAAATACAATATGTTTTCCGTGTAGAAACGATATATAATTTTATTACTTGATAAGGATCATCGATATCCTTTGTGGTATGGAATCGCGAGTAGGCACACTATATCATGTCACTGGTGTCTTAGAAGTTTTCATTTTAATATATAATGATTTTGAATCAAATTCTTGGTAGTTTACGAGAAATACATATTCATTTTTATAAACAGAATTAAATTATATGTATGTCGTAACAAAATCTTTCATCATAGTATTATTTTAAAATGTACGATGAAGCGAACCATGTCTTTATAAAATTGTATTCATAACGTTCTCTTTTTTATTTTTACTCAATTAAAAACATAGCTACATTTACATTAACAATCACTAAAGACTATGAACCCGTGCTTTTCACTCACATTAAAAAAAAAAAACTACAAACTCGTGAGTACTCAGAGGAATTTATGAACTAAATTACTAGTCTCCGATGTTGCGAATAAAATAAACTATAGCAAACCGTGACAGGTGGTTATAATTATGCCAGTTTGCCGTCGTGGTACAAAATGAAAAAAAGGTAAACGCAAATGAATATACGCGAGATAGAATTAGTTTGTAAAAGAAGCGCTTCTGTAGCGGATTAATTGTTTTAATAGCTATTTAGATTGGTTATAAAGTATCGTTGAAGTGCAGCAAAGACTATTAAAGTGTTACACGCCGCGACTTTAATATTATTAATTAATATTGCCCCTGCATAAAAAAACATAATTAGTAGCCTATGTGTTCTTCCAGACAATGTTCTATATGTATGCCAAATTTCATTGAGATCCGATCAGCCGAAATGGGTCCGCGCGAAATCAAAGAAAAAAACAATTAGTAGCATATGTGTTCTTCCACTGAAATCCTGTGAGCCGTTCTGGAAATACCTTTTAACAACATCCACCGATCTATGCATCAAAATTGTAATTTATATTCATAGCACTACGACCCTAACAGGCAACTTTAACAGTTGTATAATTTAATTACTTTATTACGCAGTAGAGTTTTGGATAACAATATTTTAAACGTTTATTCCGAAGTGTAATATCGAAGGGCCATGATATTATATTGGTATACAAAAGCAGATTTCCTCGCACAAGCCTCGTATCGCCTGACATTTCTAACGTCCAACAGGTAGACAACCTTGTGTTGGCCGCGCCTTTACGAGCTTTTATTCTAATGAATACAGCGAGATAAATTGTCTATGCGTAGTGTATGTACTGTGCGAGACAGCGATCTAATTGACCATTGGATTGAAGGTTAACTAATGTATTGCAATGCTGTTCTGAACTTGACAAAGACTGACACACATTGCTGCGAAAAATATCATTGTATTTCAAACTTTAAAAGGACTTTGGAACATATATTGTCTAGAATAATTGGTATTATTACAAAGTGAAAATATACAATGCTAGCTGTCGCCCGCGACTTCGTCCGTGCGGAGTTAGAAATAAAAACTTAATTCGTAGCCTATGTGTCCTTCAAGACTATGTTCTACATCTGTGTCAAATTTGAGCGACATCCATGCAGCCGTTCTGGAGATACCTTAAAACAAACATCCATCCAAACGTTCGCATTTATAATATTAGTAAGAAGAAAGATGACAATGTATGTATTAATGGACTGTGTGAAAGAGGATATACGTAAGAAGGGGATAAATTCAGATATGACGGCTGATAGCTAAGTATTAAGGAGTAGTACATACTGAACCGACCCCAAGTAGGGATAAGAACAGGTTGATAATGTATGTCTAACTGCCACTACATTCTATTAAAACTTATTTCCCTTGACTGTACGACGGTACAATAAATCATTGATTTAATTTTCATTCGACGCACGAAAACAACAAAGAAATGAGATATAAGGGTCCGACTACATGCATTAACAGGTATTTAAATACTCGTAAGTCCAACAATGAACCGGATATCTTAGGCGCCGTACACATAAGAAGCAGGTGTTGATTAACAATCCAAGGGGCATTTGTCGGTACGTTTGTACCCGATATCGTGTAGGGATCGTCAGACGTACGACTGTGTCGCATGACTAATCCCTCGTGTTACCATGTACATAGCGTAAATACAGTAGGGACGTCGAGGATAGAATAAAAACTATTGTTTAAAGTAATTAAATGTAAACTTGTAGTATTTTAGGTAAGACTTACAAAAACACTTATTCAGTTTTAAAAAAGGCGACGGAAAACAAAAGGATACAATATCAGCCATCTTTATCTTAGTTGAATAATTCCATGATACTTTAATTAAAGTTATTTTTGCTGGAGTTAAAAAAATAACACAAGTTAACCTAAAGGAACAAAAAGGCTTACGAGATTACCAACAAATAAACAAAATATCAGTGCAAAAACTCGTGAAATGCCGACGAGTATTCGTAGACGGGAAAATTTGAATTTACGAGCTATATAAATCTACTACATCAACATGTTTTGAACGTGTAAGCATATTGAATATAAAATGGATTTTCCATTCGTAAAAATACGCTTATGTACGATGTTTTATATGGATTAATGCGTCATCGGGATACAAGTGGTGATAAATATAATATTTAATAACCCTTAAGATATTATACTGAAGAGTACTTTAAATTATTCAAACTTTCGTGAGACATTATACCAAACTGATATATAAACACGGCTATACGGAGTGAGCGACGGGCCGCGTCCGCGAAATAATACTAGTACCACTCATCCTGATGAAGGGCCCCCGATGGGCTCGAAACTAGTCGGTGCCGCCACCGGACGAATATACGTGAGTGTTTAGCCGTGTTTATATATCAGAAGAGTACTTTGTCATGTATATTTTCGCCACATATTTTACATAACAAACAATTTAAAAGGCCATGTTATTGATTAAATTCAATATTCTTCTTTTTTAAAACAATTTCAAAAGTTCTTAATCTTCTTCATTAATACTTTTCACTTCAAAATCCCAGTTTAATCTTGCAACGTTCAGTTCGCAAAGTTGGAAATTGGAAAAGTTTTCCCAATCGAAAATAACTTGTTAATCTACATCGACGGGATTTGTAATAATTGTTTAAAATTGAGAGTAAACTTAACGTCAAATCTAACAAGTTAAGATGGATTTAAAACTTCCTTTTCATAGTTAATTAATCCCTTTTACCTAATTTAATTCGTTTCGTTTGCATCTGAAATTCTTCATTAGTTCGTCATATTTTTTTTTCTTAAATAGAATAATTTAATTATTTTATATTTCGTGAACCATCATTATATATTCTTAAATGTACTCAAAACTAATTCGCTGCGACGCCGAAAAAAATGTGTACGAGTTAGTATAATATTCTCCAGCAATAACCAAAAACCAGATAAATCTCGAACATACACATTTCCGTATTAGAACGAAGCAACCAGTAAATTAGTCGTTACTAACGCGTTGTTAAAAGCATGGACAGGGTACGTCTGGGTTCGTGATTAATCACAGGAAGGCGCGAGGGTCGCGACTCTAGCGCGTTGGTCCTCGGCCGTAGAAACTGGCCGTTATGTTAGTTTCACACGAGGGCGGATCAATGAGGCACATCAGTAGGATAGTGCAGTACTGTTATTAATTCAATGCACACTTACTGTGAAAACAGTACTGTTCTGTCTCCGCCTTTGCGTTTAAACAATGGTAGTACTGTATTGTCTACTACTCTGCTTGACTGTTCTCACCTCGTGTTCAGGAGGCATTAGTTACTACCGTCAGATAGCGCACGAAATCATTGCCCGACGATTTATTAACACTTCGATTGTTTCTGACGTAACAATGAGATAAGTTAGTGGTTCTATAATGGTATAAAGTTGTTTAAAAGTATGACATCTTGTTAAATATAAACCAGTCTGCATGATGATTGCACGAGGCAACGTAAATGCAGCAAGTTTTTGAAAGACTTGACTTTCTTCCTTACCTTGCATGAAAACAATTGGAAAACTTTCATCTCAACAAAGTCATAGTTAAGGGTGTTTTACGCAAATAGTAAAGGTATAACATTGCAAAAAGATACGTACATTTCGATATACAATATAACAGGGTATCCGATGTTAGTGCATACTTTTTATATGTAACTTACAAACATGAATTTCGACTTGCATTTGTCTATCACAAATATTATTCTAATACGACCTATTTTCCAACATATTTCATATAACCACGATCGGACATAAAATATTCGAGCCGTAGGCAATACCTGGCTCAAATCGAAGCGATCGAGTCCCCTCCGTTACCTCCCACGTACGGGTTACTCGGATCATTAAGCAATTTCGATTGAACGAACCGGGAAGCGGTGTTTGGGCTCGACGTACAATTACTTTATGGATATTGACATGTTATATATTGAATGATAGTTGCAGCAATAAATTGTAGAGATAATTCATAGACAAATTATCTCTTACAATTTTTAAGAGATAATAATCAAAAAGAAGTAAGTCATCATTTTGTTAGCGAGTAATTTATTGCCAGATGCAACATTTTTTTGATTACGAAACATTATTTCTTTAGGAATAATGATAGAGAAAGAAATTTCATCACCACTCGGCATGACACATTGAATTTGTTTAGATTCGACGCCCCACTATGATATATTACATTGTTAATTCTTTGGAAATCAGTACAGTCAAATGAGACAACTTGAGAGTGTAAAGCAAAAAAAAATAGTCAAATTTTCATCCTTAGGACACTTGTAAATTGTATTGCTACATAACATACAAAGCAAACCAACAGATAAAGCAAAAAGAGGACGTTGTGTCGTATCACGAGGTAAAAATGAAATCATAAAAGAGGGAGAATTAGAAATTGTTCCATCGATAAGGACGCCATAGATTTTAAATTCCAAACAGGAGACTCATTAACTAATCTACCAGGTATAAAGTTGTTAGTTTCAAAAAATTATTATTTGTACGAGTTATGTCATTGTATCTTTAGGATATGAATCATAAATAATAACCGCAATTATCTTACTCGCGTCGTGACATACGCAAGGACAATATACAGTTCAAGTTCAATGCTGCTGGACATTGAATACATCGACAACTAAACTTTTCTGCTACTAGTCACACATTTTATGTGAAAATTTTGTGATCAATATTCAAATGGTTATCTAAGGTAATGGTATTAAAAGTTCATTATTAGACGACACTTTAAAGAGAGTTATGTCTCTTAGAATAACGCATACGTGCTACATGCATTATTCTTCGAAACCGTTTCATCAACTATATGAAAACCTTCCAATACATTAGTTTAAAACAAATTTACAATTATGCTAAAATATGAAAGACAAACTAAACCACATACATCTACAAGAACAATAATGTACTAAAGATTCGTTTCTACAAGCCGCTATTTTTTTCAAGTACGCGTACAAAGTACGTACAAAAAATATGGAATGCGTACAAAACGAAATCACAATTATTGCTGTTGTGGAAACGAGGTCGGCACAGTAGTCGAAGTTAAAAATAAAGACAACGCATAAAGACAGTCGATATTATTTTTGCTCTGATTCAGACAAGGTCGCACGATTGAGTAAAATGGTTAGAACACGCTCTGATTGTCCTTCTACCTGCAATGACATTAAAAGCTAACACACACCGACGACGTAGTATGAGATATAATCTATAAAGAACTAGCTCACGCCCGCGACTTCAACTGCGAGGAAATAATGACACAACTTATTTAGTAATCTATGTGTTCTTCAAGGCCATGTTATACAACTATGTCAAATTTCAGCAAGATCCACGCTGCGGCTCTTGAGATACCTTCTAACGAACATGCATCCTTCCATCCAAAGATTCGGATTTGTAATATTATAAGATAATCAATAGTAAAAAACGTTGAATAAAAACAAATTTGACGTATTTGTTCACTAACACCAGCAGATAAAAAAATTCCTCTGAGAAATAACAATATTATGAAGGTGGTCACACAGCTTTATTACCTGTATAGCTTAATAGACTCCTGCAAGTGATTAAAAAATATTGTTTCTAATATACAGTTATTTAACTTAACCCAGCGATTTAACAAGAAGATATTTTACATTTCTGATGTGAAAACTTTATTTAGACGTAGTCATATCCAAAGGCAATGGAAACACATTCTATCAAAGGTTCGAATAAAAAAGCGGGTCAAGAGCATCAATGATTACTTGACCATCTTGATAATCGAAGTCGATCCCAAAAAAGGATTTTTATCGACGATCACTTTTTTTCTCAAGATTCGTATATTTTTTTGTTTCAACGCCAACTTGATGAGTTTCACCCGAATCTTTTTTATAAGATAAGCCAATTGGATATTAACAAAGTGATGCCCTTGGTGCTTGACGCGATATATGGAGAGACATTACTTATTGGGAAAAAGAGGTTGATATTGAATTCGACTCAACTTTCGATTGTTAAAAAACGAAACCATTACGGGCTCTGAAAACCAATTAATCAATTCTGATACACCTCCATAAAGATGTATGCCATTCGATAAACTTAAGACAGTTTCGCCACAAATGATTACAACATTTATTAAGACTGGCATTAAGTTTTAATCAATGAAACAAAATATTACAGAATCTACATCCATGTTGAATGGATAAAATATATAATATTGACCTAGTAACCATAAATGGTTTTATCATTAGTTTAATATTGGAATGAAGTTATTGGGTTGGAGATTCACAACAGATGGCATATTAAGTGAATCTTAACTTCGCACATTCAGTCATATTTATTCCCAATCTCTCGTAAGGACTGATTACCAACCAACAAAACCTTGGAAAGATCAGACGTGTTTTAATATCGGTACTCTTTGAAGCCTTAAACATTGTTGGTATAAAAACACTGTCAGAATTTTAAAATACTCACCAAACTTTCACATCAGTGCCGGAGGAAGTTTGGTACCAAAAAACTTTTTCTTTTAATTATCAAGCGATTAAGAAAATTAAGAGTCGGAATAGGGAAACGGGAATACAAAAGGAATTCATGAGGAGCGCATCTGATGAAATCGGTCCCGTTTTATTAATAAAAAGTCCGTTCGTAATTTACAGTCGAGGACCAATTACACTGGAGCCGTAAGAAGCGAACAACTAAAAGCAATTAAAGGCAACGAGAGGAAATTGCTCCGGCACAGAAAAATTCCACTCGAATGTCGCATCAGGTGACTAGTTTAAAGATAATCAAGATTTTAATTCTAGTCTATCCATTAATTTACGATAAAATCCTCTAGAAATAAAATGCTCGTGATAATAAAACGCAAGTAGAACATAAAAGTCGTAAATATAATCGATTTTTTGTGATAGCCAGAAAACCGTAGAGATTAGTTAATTAATTACGTTCATAATACGTAAGATAAGAACTGATTAAGTATTCATTAAGCAACACTAAGTATGACAGTAAGGCTATAAACATTATGACAAAGTAAAATTAACTATGAACAGCAATGTGAAAGCATTCAGCTCGACAGCGCCCACACGTGATACCATCTCGCGGACACAATGGAAACAGGAAATTGGGACTGTCTACCTGCGCGTTTCCACTACATAACTTATTCATTAAACGTCAAAAAAGCTGCTTTTATAATCTTAGATAATGAAAAGATAAGACTTAATTTAATGTTGAAGTGGCCAATAAATCTACTTAACGATCAAAGGTCGTGGTGATGTTTGAAGAGATTCTCATTTATTATTGTTGCCTTTGCATTAAAATGCGTCGTTATATCTTAAATCAAGAGTAAGTCCATAATGTTTGAGTAATTTACTTCTCTTTATATGGCATGTTAATAGAAATTTTAGTAGCGTTCACCGTCGATACATGGTCTTTATATACTTTAAATTTACTCATTTGTTAAACTTATCGTCTTTGAGGGAAGACAAACGACAAATGAGACAATATTTTTGCTATAACTAAATTGATAAATAAATACAGAAATCTTGGCAAAATTTACTTGGGAAAATGAAACTACCATATTGGGGCTACTCATTATTTGTCGTTTATGTCGACCCAGTCCGCATTACGATGATTTGTCATTATTTTCATGATGAGGCCCCATAGGCGGGGTTTCGTCGGCCATCTATCATTGTAAGTCACACGGGTCATTATTCTAGGCTCCAACACTTCGCCTTATACGTTGTAAATAGCCTTCGTATTGTTCCGATGACACATTGCAGCTTGCAACGAATCGAATTGTATCGAAGGCCAGTCTCTGTGAGTCATAGTCGACTGAGTTAAATGGGCATTTAGTGGATCGCTATGGTACCAATATGGTATGAGTGCTCTAAAAACCTTTACATTTCGTGAGTCCTGATAGAATTATGTGCAGTAATAACAATAGACTAATATCAAGCAGTCACGTTCAAATGTCACGCATTCCATACACAGTTTATTTTATGTTTCATACAAATAGGTAAACAATTAGAAAGTAAATAAAAGAAAGCATTGTCATTAGGATTTATAAATAGACACATTTAGATATTGTACCGTCAACAAAGCAAGTTGTATATCAAAACCATAATAAAGATCTAATAGACCTACTTAATCATGAATTACGCAACACAGATGTAATCTATTACCAAAACATGTACAAAAAAAGTTTACTAACACCAAACAGAGTTATTACAATAACAAGCCAATAATTAGATTACGTATGAGGCGCGTCCCACTTTTGTGGCACCGTTAGCAGTCAGCCTAGAGAGCCGTCTTGGAGACATCGTAATGAGTGTACGTATGCAGTACATGGCACGTCACGACACCTCATGTCTACCATCAATCTAATATCCGTAATGTGAATGATTAAGGTAAGATGAAGAGCTTTCGATGTTAGTAATGGAAAACTGTATTACTTCTTCAAATGATCAATGTTACTGTAAACCACACATTACGGAACGTCTTCGGCGAAAACGATACTTGGATTATTAAGAGTAAGCTTTAACGATAAGTTCTCATCTGATCCAACTGGGTGAATAGATTACTGGATCACTCTGCCATAAAAGCAAAAGTCCACCACTACCTTCACGCCATGTTAAATTGGAGGCGGTGAGTACGCCATTTCACTTGGCCGTGACTCACGAATTAGAACTACGGAGATTTTAATTATACTGGAGTTTCGTGCATTCGAGCGGACGGGAACTAGAATAATTCGGTGTCATCTAATCAAAAGTTTTATTAAGGTCAATAATGAAACTGGTCCAAGAGGAACAACTATGCTAGATGAACCGGGAACATGTTGATGTGCTCGCAAAACTTGTTCGTTTTATTTGTTCTTAGTGGTGTGGGCGACGGGCTGTCTGAACTTGTACTACATGAGAATTACATCGCAATGAAATACCTATTGAGTACTGAATGGAATACTGATACAAGTGTGATAAACAATACAAGTATTAAAACAAGTTGTTTATTTAAAATTCAATTGGATATATTATCGGACATTTAAGATAACAAGAATTTTTAAATAAGAATAAATGGTAAAGAAGTCAAGGAAAAATTAAAATGCAAATAATGGCTATAAAGGTTATTTTCCAAGGTTTTGTAAGATGGGAAAACAGTACAAATTAAAAACCTGAGAAAATTATGCAATAAAAGTGAAGTAAGTATATCCAAAGATCGATATGATGAATACTAAATACGAGGATATTAACCTTTCAAATAAAAATTTAATTCGTTACTACGCATGACTACAATAATGCAATTAAGATATCGATGACCCTTCGGCACAAAGCTATTTGTGCCTCTATATTAACCAGTAGCGGTTCCTTATATTATTAATAATACCCTAGAAGCATCATTACAACAGCGGCTGATAAATTTAGAAAGTGTCGAGAGCTGAGACAATACACGAGAGCGTTGCCGCCGGCGACATTGTTTCTCTCCAATTAACAAGATACGAGGCGATTGAGAGAACGCTAGCCAGCAGCACGGCGGCAGATCGGGAACAATCGACAGATACTATCTCCGATGTCCACCGTAGACACTTAGCCGTATCAAGCGCTTTCTAATTCAGTACAGAATCTGTTTCAGGATGCGTTGTATTTACTAAAAATGGTCCTGTTCTTTACCACGACTGGTTTCTTTTATAAATCTATATTGAATTCTAAAAACGCTTTGTCATTGTAAATTTTGCCAGCGTTAGTATTTAAGTATAATCGTGTGAATTGGACGATAAGACTATTTTTTCATACCATGCTACGAATTATACCATTGTGGTTCTGTGTACCCTGAAAAAAAACTCTGTACGTATCAAAGTGATTGATTTAAACAACATTAGAGGTCGTGTTGTGTCGATGTCACCAGTTATATAATGTTTATAGCACAGATCTAGTTACAGTAAAAGACCTTATCACAGTTTCCAATAAACTTGATGTTAATTTATGGACGTAAATGCATCATGTCAGATATCCCTACTAGATAAGGGCACTCGATACAAGATCGTAACTCAATGTATCAATGTTAAGGCTGTCTGGATTCCTGCTTACCCCAGAATTAAGGTCAGGCGTGAGTTCATAAGATTATGATTATCGCAAGCCATGATCATAAAGTAAATCGATAATAGTCTGGTATGCGGTAACGTAACTTATTAGAATACTTTATTCTTAACTTAAACAATTTTTTTTTTTAAATTAGAGGCGAAAATCAGCTTTCTTACCGAGACGAATGACCCTCTTAGTCTCATGGTTTCTAATATCATAACATTTGCTTGTCCCTATTTAAATTAAGTTAAAAAACTCCACATTAATATCTAGAGTACCAATTATCGAATCTGGATGTGATAGTATTATTAGGTGTTAAAAATTTGAACAAAAACTGTACTTGGAAAGTACGAAATGAGCTCAATTTGTGAAACGATACGTTGGAAAGTTTCAAGCCTTTCACTGTTGACACGAGCCTCGCCTGAAAGGTTTCTTGTTTGTTCGGGAAAAGCGCTTTGTTTGTAGTGCAATCATTGAGTACTCCAACGGCCAATGGTCTTACTTTATCAATACATTTGAAAATAGTAAATATTACTAAATCGAGAGAACTAAAGTTAACTTAAGTACTATGACTATTGCCTTTGTTAGAGTAAATCTAAACTTACACAAGTATTTCAGTATCCACGGCTTAGTTGACTAAATTACCTGCAGACAAAAAAAAAACTTAATACGCAAAAATTTCTTGCATATACGAAAATCCAAAATTCTATTCGACACCAATTGAAAAGCGATATTTAATGTATAATGGTAAGGTATACTTCTAGGTACTATGAATGCATAGAGATCTTTCCAAAAGGTGGTGAATGTATTACAAAAACAATCAGAAAAATAACCCACCCTTGTGTTAATTTGTCTACATTGTAACGGATCATTGTCATTATCACTCGTAATTGGACCGGTCTTGGCTCGTTAAACTTCTTACAGTTCAAGTGACTATAATTAGGAAAAGATGGTTGTAATTTTAGTAGCTGACCCCTATTTAGTATATTAAAGTGATATGTCTTGTTAATTTAGCCTACTAATTGTCTATTTTAGAATTCATATGTACTTAATTCACAGTTATTACTACGCTTTAGGGATTAAATTTAAGCTTTAACTTTGAAAAATAAGTTAACATAAATTTAAATAAAATGTTTGTTTGCTACCTGATTTTTCGTAAAACAAAAATAAGACATAATGAATGAGGATCGTTAAAGATGTTTGTCGTGTGCGGATCACGCGAGCGATGCGCAGGCGCAGCCGCGTCCATATTTATTGACGCAGCGGTACGACGGTGGCAATTATTTTCGTTTCTCAATGACTGCTTGTCCTTGTTGACCGCAGTTGTCCGGACGTCTGGTGATATTTGCGTCATTGTGTTATCATGAGTGTAATATACTGGAGAATTTAAAACAATATTGCAAAAACTGCTTTAGACAACATTTGTTATAATGAACAAGTAATTATGGTTGGCTTTATTTCAATGGCTTTTTAAGAACTATTCATATCTGATGACAAGTGACCATCGAAATTAATTTAAATTGTCGGGACAATCGACGCAAGCCATAGTATATTATTCATTTATTATCTCGTTTGTTCTATTCTACATACCTTTTAATACCAAATTCTGTCAAGATTCTATTCTTTGACGTCATGACAAGATGATGGTTATAGAAAACAGAATCCCAGGTCAGATAAATTTAGTTAAATATACAGCTTTAAATTTAAACTTTATTACTACGCGGAACATAGGAAAAGCGTATAAAATTATGTCTCGTGTTTTTATGTCCCGACAACAACATAAAAAGATCGCGGTGTAAATTTTAAGAATCGTGAAATCTGATACGAAACAGCCAATGATATCGATACATACAACTTATTAGTTTTATGTTAGACAATTATAATATGACGGCGACTTTGTTTACATCGACTAAGATAATTGAGCTTTTGAACTCCTTTAAAGAGTTCTTCTATATTCATCTTTTGTGTAACCAAGACCAAAGATTAGACCAGAGAATTAACATTCTTACATTTTATATTATAAATCATAAGTAAATGATAAGTATTAGAAAAAAATTAAATACATATTAATTCATTTCTATGCATAGCTCTCTAAAGGTTAGACCACATTGGAACATATTCAGAGCTTAGTGCAGATAGCTACATCGTTGTTATTTTAAACAAAAGGATCAAACAAGAAGCTTCCGTATAGCAACAATTAGGTATCAGCAGGCTTGGCAGCGCGCCCGACTTTCAGCCGTCCTTATGATAACCCTTTAAACTTAGGAGTAGGCATTGAAGAGAAATAGATTCATGAATTCTTTTTTAACGCTCAAGTTATCTATCGAGTTCTCTAAAGTAGTTGATTTTTCTCGTTCATGATAAAATTTATAAAATGGTTAATGATTTTGTACAATCCGCTGCTATTTAAGATTTCTGGCCATAAATTTAGTATGGTAAAATTTGTTGCTACCATTACAGCAACTTTAATTCGACCTTAAAATTTTAAGTACTTGAAAATTCTAAATCGATCTGTATTCCACACAAACTCTAAAATGCATAATAGAGATTGTGAATTTATTCTTAGCTTTATCTTATGTTTATCTAAATTAAATCTCAAATTAAATTTAGTTACCAAGTTTATTGGTTAGATTTAGTACTCACAACTTCCAAATTACTGAACCGTTCACCTATCGATTTAAAACGGTTGGCAGAGATTACCGATCTTAATTTGGCACGTTCCTGGCACACTTCCCTACCTTCTTTCAGACCCATATTCTGTACATACACAGATTATTAAATCAGCTAGATATCCGCAACAAATCTGTGATACGTAGCCAAGCCATTATCAGTCCAGACAGGAAACACCATAAAACTGACTCGAATTTATTGGCCGACTTCCAAGAGTACACGAAAACAACTGGACGAGAAATCCATACAATAATAACGACATTATATAAATGAACGTTTTAACCAACTACGTGCCTACACAGACTGCTTTCAATCATTTGCTACTTATTGTTCTTCAAATAAGTATGGACGGCAACATTTTTGGGGCCCGTGTTTGATAATCCTCTACTGTACTGATTGTATAAAGTAATCCGTGTATGGTTGCTCTAAGATTTCGGCATAAATTGCACGGTGGGTGTCAGTAAATTATTCCGGTATTTCATGACAACGTTTATGGCAGTTTTTTTGCAACTGTCATGCTACATTCTACCTTATTTGAGTGTCATTTTGGGCAGTAACAATTTTAAAGTAAACGATCAAAGTAGTTTCGAATATTTTTATGCAAAATTTCATTCCCATTTAAAGGCATAATAAATAAGAGGATGATAAATATTGCACGATGTTTCCAAGAAGAAGAAAAAATTAACGAACATAAATATTTTCTTAATAATATTATAAATGGGAAAGTTCAGTTGAATGGATGTTAGTTAAAAGGTGTCTCCGAAACGGCACAATAGATCTTGATGAAATTTGGCATAGATGTAGAACTCTGGAAGACCACATAGGCTACTTATTAAGTTTTATTTTAATTTCGCGCGGACGGAGTCGCGAGCAACAGCTAGTAGATTATATTTTCTTATTTAAACGTTAACCATTATTGGTATAAGTAATCTACGCTAATTTGCGATGATAACCGAAATAAATACTGTCTCGTCGTTGCGAACCGCGACTACAAAATAGTTTTTTTTTGTCAAATATTACATTTGCTAATGCGCCATGTAAACAATTTATAAATGTTACTTTTATGCAAAAGACAGATATATTTGATAATGAAACAAATTTTATATTCATTTTGTTATAAATTGACTGACCCTATATGGCTCTTATTTTATTTTGGTCACTAATTAATTAATAACACATTGATAATTAATTTCAATAAATAGGAATTCATTCATTTGAATTTGTTCAAAAATATATGTACATATGTACACCAAGTGATCGATTTTGTTTCAGACATCCCTCTAACTGTATTTGTAATGAGTATGCGAAATTGTTGTACAAATATTTTTCTGAGGTCTTTAAGGGCCTCTAAAGGGTGTGCATAAATTAAATACAATTAGCTGTTTGCTACATACAGTGAGTACTCTCTTTGTGTTTGTCGCACAATGGAAACAAGGGAACGCAAATGGTTAGTATAATACGATTCAAACTTTACGATAGCTTGAGGTTAATTGCGCGTAGATGTCTGCTCAGGTGTGCTTTGGCAGGCGGCGCCTTAGGTGTGCTGAGGCGTACAAAGATGCTGGAGAGAGGCGTATGGGAGTTAGAGAGTGGGATGGATTGATATAGATTTCACATGCAAAATACGCGTTGTTTTCTGTAGAGTCGGGTGCAATTTTCCTAGCTGCCATCAACTTTGGATGCCATAGTATTCTGGTTTGGTAGTGGAAAGCGTGTCGGGTTCGCGGCCCTCGCGGAGACAGTGCGGGGGCACGACGCAGGAATCGCGCTCCGCTGGCCTCGGCTCATGTCCCCTTTGAGAGTCCATCCATACGCCAATTTCATTGCCAACTGGTGCGTGCACCGATGCACCAAACATTTTTAACTCGTTAATAAACAAAGAGTTAGTATTATAATACTAACTCTTAATAATAAATACAGCTTATAAAAGCAAAATAATAGAATTGCAAAGACGATCAATGTTTATGTTTCCTAAAATTAAACGAATAAAAATACAATTTTTTTATCATAGGAGCATAATATTATGGTCTGTCATTAGCATATGTGCATTCGGAATGGTATTACAAAGCTATTGTAACAACAAACCTGCATCCATTGGTTGGGGAAAATTTTAGCATCCTGTATGTTAATACAAAGCTTTCGCCGCAACGTAGACGTTTGATTAAGTCCTTTGACATTGGTACATTCATGTACGGTAGGGGGCGCTTTTGTTTGCGAATTTATGTTGCAACTGCTATAGTACTGCCACAGGGAAAATGTGGACAAAGTATATTTCAATGTTTTTTTTGTGGTTTGTGGCTTTTTGTCATTTTAAGGCAGCATTTTAAAAAGCTCCAAAATAGTTGTTTAGCGCTGTTTTTTAAATAATAAACATGCTGAAATGTATATAAAAGACGTAATGTCTGATGTATAGGTGAGACCAGTTGCTAAATATCTTACGAATGTGTTGATTTGTAGGAGTACAAAAGAAGTTCACAAAAAATTTAAAGCTTCCAAACATATCGGTAACAAGCTATAAACCAAAATCGTGCATCAAGTGGCTTCATACTTGAATTCGAAGTAAAGTGAAGTCTAAATGTAAACTAAAACAATCATGCGTACGAAAATATACTCGCCGTAGTTTTGCAAAAGCGTTACTTTCACCGTGGCTTCAAAAACATTTTAAAATTTCCGAATATTACGCTTTCGATTACATATTTATATTTTGAGAAAATATAATTCAATATATTTAGCATATCACAAATAAACTTTTTCGAATCAAATCAATTTTAAACAATCCAAAGATAGGAATTGCGAACAAATAACGTTTATTTAGACAGCCACCGTATAATAATTTCCGTATCGATCTAAGGATTGAATATTGTCGAACGTTAAAGTTCACAAGCCTAAGTATACATCTCAATATCTTTGTATTTATAACTTGCCAGTACTTATAAATATAATTATATTCACGTGTTAACTATACAAGTGAGAATAAACATGTGCAATTTGTACTGAAGACTTCCGACTATTGTATAAGATTGTCAGGCGGACAGAAATTACAAAATTACAAGTTACCGCTTACAATTTCATGTGTTGTGCCGTTAAGCGTCAATTACTGTTAACAGGGTGTTTCATTATTAGAATCTATCCATCTTAGAAGTATATATCCATTATGGGTACAACATGTAAGTACATAATCTTACTAGTATTATAGTTTGGATATTTGTTAGAAGGTATCTCCAATACGGATGAATGCATCTGGAAGTTTGGTATAGATGTAAATCGCAGGCAAAAGCTAGTGGATACATATGACGATTAGGATATTATAGGAGGTTTTGCACAGACCTGGATACCGCTGGCAAGACGCCGTAGAGCTAATCCTGCGGGAGCTACAATTAACTGGAATGAGAAGACGCAGGACAAACTACTTCGGCGATTGTGTCAGAGGTCAAGACACACTTTCGGTCGCTGCGACACCGGAGAAGTAAAAATACTTTAACTTTAAAAATGTTAAAAGATTGTAAAAAAAATGCCTACAAAACTTATGTTATTAAGTAATGTTAACAAGGTTTATCATTATAACCAGCCTTGTAACAAATTTATAATGAGCAATTACTTAATCACAGAGATATAAGATGTACATTTAAATTTTCGTATGAAACATTTGCTTGTTCGTAATTAGTGTATGAAACTCAATGTTGTTGCAAAAACTAAAGAAACTATTACACAATAGGAAAGACAGATCGAAAATATAATCATCATCAGCTCAGTTTAAGTCCCCACCGATGGGCTCGGAGCCTACCCTAAGTTAAGGGTGATTAGGCCATAGTCAACCACGCTGGCCAAGTGCGGGTTGGTTGACTTCACACATATTTTTGAATTTCTTCTCAGATATATATCTTTAAATTTCATCGAAAATATTTTTCAATTAAACATTTCTAAATTTATTTACAAAAGTGTGCTACGAAATATTAATTTGAAACTTCAACTAATATTTTAATTTAACCTCACAGCAGGGAGTGTTTTATAAGACGATTTAATCAACCTGTTTCAAATTTCTAGTCATGTTGGTTATAACAAGCCAATTTGAGTAACATAAGTATTGTTAGTATTAAACTTGGCCAACAATGTTTGTTATTCTACGATACAAAGTTAAAGCTATACAAAAAAAGGAATTAATATTTCTCAGTCTAACAAGAAATTTGCATAACAAAACTTTAATCGATACATCAGTTAAGGCGGGGGTTTTACGGCCGCGTTGGTTTACGGCCGCAGTCTAGATGTTATTGATCCCCTGTCTGCTGTCTCTCAGAACTATGGCTTTCGACAGACGTTACCCTTGTTCTGATAAACATTGTCATCCCCCTGTATTCTGTTTAAAAAAATAAAAACAACAATGTATCAAGACAAGTGTCACGGCAGTGGGAACACAAATTATTCATTTCACTTGACGTCAAAATAAAGATAAAATGTAGTCTAAAATTGTTTAAAACATTCAATAATTTTCTATTCCACGAGCGTGAAAGAGACATGACTGAGGATATGATGATGATAATGTGAAATGAACTCAATTATAATAACACAGAAAATTATTTTCCAACAAATGTATTCATTCGGACATCGCTAGGGCTTAGCATGCATGACCATAACCATTTTTTGTGTGCGTTTGAAAAATGATCGTAATTATTTATGTCCAAGGTGACACGGATGTCTTTGTTATTTTGTGTTTAAAACAAAAGATAAGACAGATTATAAATTATCGTGATTATGATGAATTGTGTCCTTTTATGTTTAAAACGTCTGTGTATATTTTACTTATAAAATCATTGTGATTTAAAGCACGATATTTGATGAAATCACTCATATACACTTGGAAACTTTATACTTGGAATAGTAGATTAAAGCCCAGAGCGATTTTTTTATAGTAAAACATGGCAAAGGGCAAACGGCCACCTGGTTACGATAGAATAGCAAAGTCCATAAACATTTGCAAAAAGTTATAAAGTAGCAGATGCGTTGCCTACTATTTATGGAAATTACAATAATATTGTTGGTTAAACCACTAACTGTGGGTTTTTGAGACTAAAGTATATATACCTTTTTTATCACGATGACAAGGATGACGATATGTTTTACACAGATATTTTGGTCTCAAAAACCAATGATTACATAAGTAAGCCCTTACTTATCCTCTTTTTAACCTTAATAATATTCTACGATCTGTTACTATGCAGAGCACTTCATACATATATTTCTCGACTAGCTACAATTTGAAATGCAGCAAATGTCAAAATGTCCATCCCGCAGTAGCCTCATACATCCGGCAGGATTGTGATATGACGGGCTCGTAAATCATTCAATGATAAACCAGGACCACCGAGTAGACTTTATATATACCGAGATACTTGACTGATCGAATGGACAAAGTATAGTTAAATAGTGGGGCCTTAAATTTAATTGATAGTAGGCTGTAGAAGACAAAGTAAAAGTAGTTACGTATGCGTTCCAGCCCTTCTATAGCATTGGTATGATGCTTTTTAGAAAGGAGACAAGAGGAGCCTGCGGACAAAAATTGTAGATGACGACTTAGATGGAACAGCCACATTAGTCTAATTATTAATATAAAAGATCACACTTCAGCAATTATCCTTGTCAACGTTCCTCTTGTCTCGTTTTGATAGCACTAATTCAATGTAAATTGTAACCAAATAGGGTTGGTAATTAAATATTCAAATCGCAGTTCGCGAGTTTAATATGACTACGCGCAATTTAAGTCTTAGTGAACGCGAAGCGTGACTACGCTCTCTTGGATATCGAATTACAATGTTACAACAAAAACTTACTGCGTGTACGTTTGTTTGTACACGTGTAAAGGATACATCGGACATTCGGTACAACGAAGGCGCGTGTATCAACTGACATTTGGACATGGATTCCATTTTTTGTTATACAATACCAATGCACAAACAACTTGACCACAAACTCACTAACCGCGGGTTTCTGGGACCAAGAGACCCGTTTGAAACACATTCCTATCTCTGTTTTGTCAAAAATAATCACAGGGATTTATATATGTTTTATTCAGAGCTTTTGGTCTCAGAATTCACCAGCTAATAATGTTTAGTGGTAAAGTGGATAAAAGAAGGTACAACTTAAAGTTTATATGAACAGGAAAACATCAGCTATATTGTTTTGTACCCATATCCATGAAAAAGATTTAGGGCGCATGACGTCATGAATCTTTGGTTCACTTGGCGGCCTTCTTTGTATTACGTAAGACGCCATCTGGTTTGATCCGGACTCTTCTCATTATCTTAGCGCTTTTATGTTATTATGAACTTTATTTACAAACAAAAGTGATTTCATAATGTTTTGACATCACTAATGAGACCCTTTTGCCACAAGCGACTGCTACTGTACTTGTGGGAGTCATTTCCACTGGTGCGGGACCACACTAACAATTACTCCCGATCAATAAGTAAGTTTCAGTAGCACAATGTAAAGGCATTTAAATCTTTTACATAACAATTTTTCTCTGCTAATTTAGCTTGATTAATATGTGATGAATGACGATGTATAATAATGTACAATATTTGTCTATTAATTAAATATTTGTATCATCATATTCACAAGTCGCACGTGCGTCCATGTCAAGGTTGAGACGTGAATTGCATTGCAGACGCTGCGCTTGTTGCATGCACTACTGTTGCACAAATATTATAATACCCTTCATCAATCCTTGAAGTGACATTAAAATGTAACATTTACCATAAAGAACGTTAAAAACATATTGCAAACATAGAGTACTGAATTATTCCAATATCGAGTTGTTACTTAGTAGTCAAATAAAAATGTTTTTGAATCCCTGAAATATCGAAGCGACCGCTGCCCATAGACAATCCGCAATTGCAGATGCGTTGCCTATCTTTAGTCTGCAACGTCGCCGCGCAGAAAGAGAATATTTCCTACATTATGTTCCCTACTCCGACAAATACCCATCTCATTCCTATACTTTCCTTTACAAGATCTTATTTCTTCTACTACTTTCAAATAAAATTTCTATTGATCACAATTTACATATGAATATACCTTCATGTCTAGATTAAACATATTGCTATTTCAGTGTCTATCTAATATTTATAGTATCACCGATTCTTGTACGTAGGCAATAAACTACGAAGTGATCGATTCAGGGTCGGCACATAAAACTAAAACGATTTCCGCGGAAAGGGAGGAAACTCGAACTTTAATGCCTCAACTATTTCTAGTTACTGCAATCTGACTCATGTCTTGGAACATACACATAAATCTGTTAACATTGTACGAACATAGTCATATACATCTATATTTGATTTATATTCATTACTAACAATAAAATTTAAACACACTTTTATAGTTCTGTCACATAATTATAAATAAATTTTGTCTATTAAACATCAACCATAATTTAAGCAGTATATATTTATTAATTTATTAAGCTTATTCTTAATATATTACATTTCATATAAAATATATTAAAAATAGTGCACCACCGGCTGCGGAGTCCATTGACTCAAACAATCAGTGGTCAGGGCTTCAGAGACAGGAACCTTCTCACGATGCGTGCGGTTTCTAGGATAACTGCCTTTTGTATCGGGTCCTTAATCCAACTGTTTAGCGAGAGCTTCTTGAGATGTTGGTCGAAACTCTTCGCTATCAGTCCATTCACCGATACGATTATCGGAATAATGGTAGTCGATTTCATACGCCACATGGCGGTAACCTCGTGAGCTAAATCTAGGTATTTTAACAATTTTTCGTTTTCATAATATGTTGAATTAGCAGTATTATTCTTAAGCTTTGGACTTCAGACCAATGTTAGACTGAACTCATAAGATATCGGGATGGAATTTTACATCTAGGAAATCAGCCACAACATTACCTACATAAATTATTTAACATACACGGAAACTTGTAAGTAAATCGATGCAGCCATCGTATGGTTATACATCGAGTATACCCAATCCAATTAATTCAATGAGCACCAGACGACGATTTGCATACGCTGTGATACTGTCGTTACGCTTAATTGATCGATAGCTATAGACAAAGATAATACTTATTTAAATGTTTATTTTAACGTCTTAAGAATATATTTTTAGCTTCAGTATTAGGCCCTTTATTCATAAACTAACGTTAATCTTCGAAATCCGAACATTTTAGTCGCTAAACTTACGTAATACGTGTCGCGGACATTTTGTTCTTTCGTCCGCAAATCCAGTCGCTCGCTATCTGTTTGTCAAGACCGTTGTGAAAAAAGAAGCAAATCTATACAGTTGAGATTTCGTACATTAGTGTTAACCGTTTATTTGACGACTCGTCTCGACAATTCAGCGTTGATTATAGATTTCCTTGTGTAGATTCGAGTATTTATATTCAATTACATCGACTTTATATTTACAATGTAAGATTTCATTACATCACAAAACAACTATTACCTTTACGCCAAAGCAATATATCTTATATCCAAAATTTATGTGTTTTGTTATCCAATAGTATGAAAGAAAACCCTATACTTTTATTAACATGTGGTTATGACCAATCATTCGCCAGTTCAAGGATCGGTATGTCATAATTTATGTAATAACGTTACGTTACCATTCAAGGCAATGCACCTTCTTATAATTGCAATACCAACACTGATTGATTCTTTTTAAATGGCTACAACGTAAATTAAAATATTACTAACGCATACTTTGCATAGCGACAATAACTATGAGTGTACTACTGTAGACATGCGGAAGGCAGACAGTTATTTAAAAACTAAACCAGTATCCGTTAATGAGTCAATTAATAATCAATGCGTTTTATAATGAGAGCTTCGGTGGTTCAGGGGTTAAAGCACTTAACTTGTAATCTACAGGTCCTAGGTTCAAATCCCGCCATGTACCAAAATGTTTTTCGATTTTCGATTTACATTTGTACATTTATTCGACGCTCTTAAGGTGAAGGAAAACATCGTGATACAACCTGCACATATCTGCGAAAAAATTTAAAGATATGTGTAAAGTCAACCAAACCGCAATAGGCCAGCGTGGTTGACTATGGCTTAGTCCCCCCTAACCTAGGGTAGGCTCCAAGCACCTCAGTATCGACGCATAGTGAGCTGATGATGATGCGTTTAAAAATAGTTGAGACAACATAAAAACTATCTTATTTATAATATATACAGAAAAAATAGTATTAAGGTAATGTAAATGGTGTATATCCTAAGGATTTCTTGAAAAGGTCGCTATTTATATGCAACACAGAGTAATAAAATTGACAAGACCATTATATGATATCCCTCAATTAACTCCGAAATCTTAAAAAGCCTGAATACCTGTAGTAAGTCTAAAAGAATCTTTATTTACGCCATAGATACAGTCTTCTCTACATAATATTTTTTGTACAACAGTCCGAGACGCACGACGTAGACATAACCCCACAAGGTGTCCCATTATAAATTCACGCATTTTTATTGCTCAGACCGTTGCATGTAAACATGATCAAGGATACGGTGGTAATGGATACAGTCTACAACGCAATTTTTTTTTCTTATATAGGTCAACAACACAGACTATGTATAGGTTACATTTTTTGTTATAGAATTCCTTATAGATATAAGGTAAAATGAAAACTTCTTATAGTAACTCATAACTGGTATAAGGAAAATTCCAAAATGCAATACTCGTAAGTAAAATATGACCCATACAATATATTCGTTTTTAAAGTGAAAACAACACAACAAAATATCACAAAGGAAACATAACTAAAATAAGTAGCAGATGAGAAAGTACAGTTACACAAACATATTAAAACGCAAATAAACTTATATTAAACATAATGGACAGTCACCAACAGAAGAACAAAGCAAACACTGTTGAGAAATGAGGCCACAAGAAGGGCCGCATACATACGAGTACGAAAGTGAATTACACAGCCCAAGGTTGACCGGTCTCTCCTCAACACCAAGTGACCTTTAGCAGTCGAATGATAATATCCTTGTTCCCGCGCCGGTATGCAATATTGTACCACGAAATCATATCGAGTGCTATTTAAGCCATTTTGAATTCTAAACTAAAGCAATAGGTTATTATTTAATTTGTACAGAATTTGCTCTACATTAGAGCTTATAATAGTCGCACGATAATAGTAAAGAAATATTTGCCAAATAGATATTTTTATTTGTACAAAAAAACGAAGGTGAACAACTCAAAGATGATTAATTCAAATTCTATTTCGATATGCTTTTATTCTCAGTGTTTTACGATTTTTTAATAAATATTTAGCATATTTATTACTGTAATTTTAAAGTTTTCGCATAAATATTTGCATTTTGCTATGGTTAACCTATGCAAATGTTTTAATAAAACAGCAATATGATAACAAGTCGCATTTAGGTTTATTATGTAGATTATTTTTATTTGTCTATTTTTTATTAAAAGGTATTTTACGCCAATTAAAGATTCTCAGTAATAAGTTTTATTTAAAAAACTTCAATAGCCAAACCAATAATATTTTACTGCTTATAATGAATTATATTCTTTGAAGACCGTACGGAATTATTAAGACTTTAGATCTAAACGTTTTGAAACACAATCAGCGATGTGGCTTTGGCTACATATACGATCTGTCGGCTAAGGGCAGGCAAAGGCATCTGCAAACGCTGTCATCAGATCTAGGTATAGTGACCAACTATCTTCATTTATATGAAAAATTGCGATGCGTATTTTATGCTTGGTAAGTAAATATTAAGAGCGTCGGTGGCTCAGGGGTCAAGCACTTGGCTTACAATCTGCAGGTCCTGGGTTCGAACCCCGCCATGTACCAATGTATTTTTCGATTTCCAATTTACATATGTCCATTTATCCGATGTTCTTACGGTGAAGTAAAACATCGTGATGCAACCTGCACAAATCTGAGAAGAAATTCAAAGATATGCGTGAAGACAACCAACCCGCACTTGGCCTATGGCGGTTGACTATGTCCTAATCAGCCTAACTTACGATAGGCTCTGAGCCTCTCGGTGGGGACGTATAGTGAGCTGATGATGAAGTAAATATTTGGCATCTATACTTCTCAGTACTTTAACAATAATAGCTGATTCATAAATCTAAGCTAATAAATAAACAAATAAAGAGAATATTGCCTATAAGTATGAATAACTAGATCAATAAATAATTTTACGATGATTTCATTCATGACAAAATACATCCCCCGTGAGAGGCGCGAAGCAATTCAATGAATACGAAAAGGGTAGTCAATGCATATCGGCATTTAAATTCATAGGCGCGGTGACCGCATATCCGAGAATATTAAATTTACTCCAGCCTTGGAAAGAGCGAACAAACAACTTAATGGAGTCATAAATTTGTCGTCAAAACAGTTTAAATGGTTTAGTCTATGGTTTCTACTGTATATGTTTTTAAAGAACATTTTAATTTAAAACAACTTTTGACATATTAAAAAAGGACATAAAAATTGCAAGTATTAGGGATTACAAATATCTCAGTAATATTATAAATGCGAATGTTTAGATGGATATTTATTGGAAGATATCTCCAGAACGACTGAACGGATTGAAATTTGGATACATATAGAACAGTCTGGAAGAAAACATATACTTATTATGTTATTTAATCCCGCGCGGAAGGAGTCGCGGGCGACAGCTAGTCATACGATAAGTAACATAAAACAAGTATGACGTAATCTTAAAAATTGTCAAACTATAGCAAAACATCGAATTCAAATCACCAAATGAGAGAAACAAAAAATAGTCCAAGGACAACGTGTACAAAAAACTCTAAAACCAACCTGCGTTGACATATAAAATGGTCACGTCTCATTGCCTGCCTCCACGTACATTAAAACATATTATTAGATTGTGGCAGCAAAAAATATTTACTATTATTATTTTTATCAAAGCGCCGAAACGTTGCGCTGAAATAGATCGAATTAATACTATTATAGCTTTTGGCGTTGCGACACGTCGAACAGGTTTCTTTGACTGAGATTAAGTTTAAAGACCTGAGGCCTGTTCATATTTTATAAACATTAAATTTCATTATGTGTTGTGTGATTTAGTTACTTTACAACAATATTTTTTTTGTTGATTTCAACAATGAAATTATATAATAGTAAAAATACTTCTATTTCTACTTTGTTTGACCTATTTAATTACAAAATGCATTATTAAAAGGCTTTATTAGACCCTATAGCTATGCAAAATTTAAATAACAATTTATTCTCGCATTGCAATGACTAAGATTCAAAAATGTATTAAATCCTATCGCACTATAGTCGCAGTATCGCCCAGAACGTTGTAAATACAATAACAACACTAGTTAAACGCTAATTGGCCGCGTAAACTGCAGCGTGATACAGCCGGCATTCCGTAGGCCAGATGATAAACGTCCACGCGGTCTTTGAGCTCGACTCGCTAGACGAGGCATTTAATGATTTTCATAGAACTCCAGCGGACACGTCCGCAAGTGATAGTACAGCTTGTTAATTATATAATTGTGTAATTGTATGCAGAAAAATAGCTTGTAGGTGTTTAAACTGTAAAAAATTCGCAAGATGTTTTACTGAAGAAAACTGAAGCATATGCGAAGAAATCAATTTAAAAATCGAACCACAGATTATATTTACGAAAAAGGTCATAATAGGGGCTTATATTAATCGAGACTCCACTAATTTGTAAATGCAATGGATCTGGTAGTTTGTCTTGAAAAAACGTTGATCAGAAAATGTTGAGAGGATGAATTTAAATGTTATTATAGATTTCTCAGTGGCATACATTTAATAATACATTACATGCAAATATAATTCGTATTTTACCACAATCGGAAGTAGGTACGTAAAAATTACTGTAAGCGATTAAAATAATTAAATCTATAAATGACTGACCTAAAAGCATAATTTTGAATAAATGAATTTATGAAATTAAAAGTTTAAGGTTTTTATAGGTCTTTGAATGCGCTCGTTAAACTTGTCTGACATAATTTGTTAGCACAAAAGGCTAAAGATAATTATATTTAAAGTTCATTGACACACTTACGTATATTATTTATATAAATGATATATTATTCATTTTATGGTTACTGTTTTACATATGTGTGTAAATCCTAACAATGCAATATTATGAGGTAGTAATACTGATTCAGCGATGGATAAAACTGACCATAAAGACGTCGCAAAATCCCATCGAGTTTGGGCGCATTTGAATTGCCTTCGATCTTATAATTAACAAGAACATTATAAAATCTAGTCTTTCAAATTTGTAATTCTTTAAATTATTTATGTTAGTAAAACAAAATGTCATCGGGTAATATAAGCATACGAACTTTTCTTACATGCTTAAAAAAATTGAACATGCATAATGAGATTGCGTTTTAAAATGCAACATTGAAATTTAACGCATTTTGAAGCACATCGTATCTGGAGACGACGTATAACAATACAAGAATACTTTTCGCCACTTGTGTAATGAATGATTTAATTACGCCGCCGCCGGTGGTATCGCGTGCCTCACGTAACACCGACAGCGCTTGTTTGTCGAAAACGTAGCCGAGTTATTCACCTAGATATGTACGATATTTGTTAAATGCTATAGCAGTAATCAAGCGATGATTTAAGGATTACGTTATGCGCTATTTCGCAATAATATATTAGTCAATAACTGTTTAAAGTCATTATCAGTTAAGCTACAAATTAACATGAATAATTGGTCCACATTAATATATTTTTGTCGTAAATAGTTTATAGAATAATACTATAATAAAAAATCAAGTTATCAATCCAACTCATAGTTTAAATCAAAGACAGTTTTTTGTACGAATCCCGCCATTCGACTAATGTTGGAAACCATGCCCTAGTACAAGCATAGAGCTTAGTTGGAATGGTACAAGAAATATTAGTAAGTAGTTAACAAAATTATTAAGTAATTTAATTTCATAAGTAACTTTAACAGTATTTATCTTTGTATTCTCAGTTGAACAAACATATTTAAATAATAAATACTTATTATAAATCCTACTGGTATTTTGATATCAAGATTCATCACGATAGTCGCAATAACAAAAAACATATCTTAAACCGTCAAGTAGCTCTGCTTACTTTAAGATTTATAAACAAGATTGCTATTTATAAAATGAGTGTAGGCAGTAAATTCATAGTAACACTACTATTTATGATAGTTATAAGATATTACGACTTAAGAAGTAATAGAATGCCATTGTCATAAAAGGGAGTCCGGGTATAAATTATAGAGGCGGCATCCCGCAGCCTGTTTAGTACAACAAAACTGGGAAAGTGAGAGTTTCAAAACTATCCCTTAGTAGTCTACTGTTTGTACTGCATAAGTTTTTAAATCTGATATATGTAGACTTGGATTGTATAACTCTTTAAAAATATAGATAAGTACCCCGTGCGTTCTTCGAGACTATGTTCTACGTCTGTGCCTAATTTGCGTTCCCGAGATACCTTCAAACATTCATCCATCCATTTAAACATTCGCATTTATTATTATTAAGATGTCATTATAGAGATTAATAAATACACATTTTAAGGTAAAGGTAAGATTCATTTAATTTAACAAAGAACATATAGTGTTCTATTCGGTGACTGTACGCAATAAAATGTGACTTGCTTACTAAACATCCTTGCTTATATCGTAAATCTTATAATGAGGGTCGAGATGGGTCAAACTCGGTAACAAACAGCCATCACAATACTTTACCCTTTCCGTAGCAAAACAAGATAGTCATCTAGATGATATATTCGCCAGTAGGTTCCATATTTGCGTTTAATCTACGCAATATCAAGCATAACGCGTACGTTTCAGTTTCGCGGAACTTACATCTACGTATGAATAATGTCAGATAACGCATGGAGGCACTTTAATTGCGAGTACGTAAGCACCATAAAACGTACTAGGAAATGGAGGCATGGGGGTACATACCCATGTTTTTCTGGAACTAGCTTAGTGTTGTTTGCCGTGCCTGTTATCGTACTGTATCGTTATGAATAATGTACATTACCAGCATTGTAGGCGAGGCACCTTTATTTGTCGTTGAGTAAAAAGTATTGTAACTACAAGTGAATGTTTGCGAACGTTGTCCTTTGTTGGCTGCGGAGTGGATCGTCGATGTGGGGGACAAAGCCTTAAATTTTTAAACGTTTCACCGTGGGGTTTAACAAGGGCGCTGAGTACATTTCGCTGTTGGTCCACACTGACGACACGCTATGTTTTTTTCATAGTGTCTATGTAAACACGCCTAAGAATGGTTCCAGTATTATAAATATACATTTCTAAACTCCAACTCTTAAGTTTACCTTTGTATATTTGTTTGGCAAATTTATTTAAATGGACTAGACCAGATAACTCCAAAAATACAAAAGAAAAATTCTTATGATTACGTTTATTATTGTAAAAAAGTTTTTACACATTCTGTGCTCACTGAGGTGAATACTCCGGGATGAATTTATAGCGACAATTTAATTGTGAGGGCGTCCCGAGCGCCCTTTGCAATCGAAATGCGTCACATATCATTACAGCTGGTAATTAAAGTGGGATTTGCGCGTTGCGAGAATATTTAACATATTCAATTCAATGTTTCCAGTGTTTTGTTGTGAACCTACATGTTTATAATTGCAAACATCACAGACAATAACGTTTAAAATACACGTTATTATGTTTTGGATTTTGTAAATGTTCCTCCCTTAGATGACTTTTTCTTAGTAATCTTACTAATATTAAAAATGCGAAAGTTTAGATAGATAAATGGATGTTTATTAGAAGGTATATCAGGAACGGCTCAAAGGATCTTGATTAAATTCGGCGCAGATGATGAACTTGTTTTTTTTCAAGACACCTTAAAATAAATAAAACTATAAAGAATGATTATTCCTAATAAGGTTTTTATTTCTTCCAATATTTCAAAGGCGTCTATTATGTTTATCAAAGATTTAATAGTTCTGTATTCGTTAACCAATATACAGATTAAGTTTCTCAGAATATTCTAAAGCACAAGGTACAAATATATTCCAATTCTTATCAAATACCGAGGCTGTAGTATTGAACGTTAATTGGTAGAGAGAACAGCTTGGCCATCGTATAGTTCATCACCAATATGTTGTTAGTAACAATTGATACTAAAGCTACGCCTCACAATATCACAGCGTACAGTCGGGGATGTTAATTTCAAACCCATTTTGGTGAAATGTCATTCATAAGTCGAAGTTTAAATACAAAAACAAGGACTTATAGTTACAGATTTAAAATATTATAGAATACGTTTGTTTAATAGCTAGATTGTATAAAAAGGGCTTTTTAGAGCTTTCAGTGTACATAGATAGCTATTGTAGCGACAGTTTGCTCTAAGGTGTACGTCATTTGATCCAAAGTGGGAAGCTAATTTAATTCTGTCACTGTGTCAGATTACGCTGTTAATTTAAATCGCACAGCCGATGCGTTATTTATTGTTCTATTAACAGAAGTATTCCATTAATACGAGTAATAGCATTTAGAAAGTCGTTACAAATAGTAGCGTAGCTAAATCTTTGTCAACTTCTAATAAAAGGCTATTAATTGCGGTAGATATTTTGATTAATCTATTTATCTTCGATGTTATCTAATATTGAATTAAATCCTTGCATTTAAGCCGTAGCTTTACAGTTTGTAAGAAAAGTTTTATTCAATTCAAAAATTAACTCTTGTTCAAAACTCAATATTATTCCTTGTTAGCGTATATTGTACAGTTAGCCGCATAAATATGTATACATTTAGAAACTTGTACAAGCCATTGGTTTTAAGAAAATGTATACACATACACATATATATATATATATATATATATATATATAAACATATTATTGACGGATACTTTTACGAATATTTTTTTAACACCGAGGCTTGTAAAAGTATCTTATGCTTTATAAATGAATACATATTTACGCAGCTGACTGTACTTTAACATCGTGCCGTGCAATGTGCATTGGACTTAACATCGCGTGTTCAAATTATGTTATATCGGGTTAGGTATGTACATAACAAAAACTGACCTGACACGTTCTGCATGTGCATGACTATATTGCACGTTACGATGTAAATCTTAGCAACAGTCATATTTTATGATGGACAACATCAAAAAGACAACCAATAACCATTGGAAAAATCGGCACCGTTATAACTCTAATAGAAAAAATTTCTAATCATAACATTTTAAGTGATCCAAAAGATGTTCCAACAGTATCATTTTGTGGCATTTAGAGATTTGTTATTGAGCCATATATGCTACTAGCAGTTACCCGAGACTTCGTCTTAAAAATCGGCAATTTAAAAAAATCTAGTAATAATTACAGCATATGTCACCCGGAGATAATGTAACTTTCCAACAGTGAAAGAATTTACAAATCGGTTCAAGTAGTTTCGGAGCCTAGAGTACTCAATGCAAACAAACAAACAAATCTCTTTTTAATATTAATATAGACAACTATAATAATAATGCTTACAGCCAAGTATGGGTTCAAAAAACAATATAATGTATTAAGTGTACTAAAGTTCCGTATTTACCTTGACATCGAACCCACGTGAGACAATCGCCAATTACACCATCGTGTATTCCCAACGAAGCTTTTTGCAACGTTCATTTCTTAAGCAAGCGTCAGGACCTTGGAAAGTACACTCATATTTTTATATAACCAGTACTATGATACCTCTAATTCATTAAACCGTTTCGTTATACTCTTCAAAATGCCAGTGCTTACTAATTCATGGACCAATAAATTCTCATTTCACGCAGCACGTGTCTCGGGCGAGGCGTTTGAATTATAAACTCGGCTGTTTGTGCAGAGTTGCGCTGGATAATAAAATTACGTTTGTTTTGAACCAAGCTAGATATTGTATTATGAATGAGAATACGAAAGTGCTGACGCTTAGCGTTTACACTGTAAAATTAGAGGATACTACAGAAGTAAAAGATTCATTGTTGTTTATTATTAAATTAAAAAAATATCTCATTCTTATAAATTTCAAATTAGTAACTTGAATACTATAACATAAAATATTGCAGGTCTTTAAGTATTGATTCACTACGGGCGATCAAATTTAATCGTTGGTTTCTGAGACCAAAATACCCGTATAAAACAAATCGACATCCCTCTCATTTAATCTTGGACAAAACAACAGTTTGGTTACAAAACCAACGATAAGTTAAGGACTTGTGATTGGTGGATATTTTTTATTTAGGTTTTTTTATGACCATAATATTAGTTCACTTTGAACACTGCTTGCAAACATGACGAGTATTTTTTAAATGTTTTTCATGTTGGTAACACATTCAAGTGTGACCGAGATGTAAAACAAAGGAAAGCACTCACGCCTGCAGCGCGTACGGGTAGAAGATTACGGATTTCCATTTCATACGGTTTCAGAACACTTTATTCGTTTTTGTTATAACCGTAAACTTACGTCGTACGTGGAACGTACCAGTACTGTGTTTCCTTATCTTACTATAATAATATTATAAATGCGAAAATTTAGATGGATGGATGGATGATTGTTAGAAGGTATCTCCAGAACAGCATTTCAATGAATTTTGGCATGGATGTAGAACATAGTCTGGAATAACACATAAGGTGTTGATTTTTTTTAATTCCGGGCGAACGTAGTCTCAGGCCAGTTGTATTCATGAAGAATATATCTGTTATGTGAACCTTTAAAATGGCAACTATGTTGTTTATTAATTCATTATAAACCGTTACCGGTGGAAAAGCTATCAATTGCAAGATACATTGTTCTCTTAGGCGGTAACAGTAAAGAGCGTTAATTTTTCAATTTATCCGTGAGGCTTTATCGTGAAGCGATAACTTAGGCACCTGATACAATATCTACGATATAATATCGACCGCAGGGCAACACCACTATAAACACCGCAGCTTTGTTGTGGTCGTGTGGCCGCGACCTCGCGATATTCCAAGGCAGAGACGAACGTGACATTTAGAATTATCTATACTTGACGTCAAAAATAAATAGTGCACTAATATTAATCAAAATTTCTACAAAAGTATTAATTCTAGAGTTACGATATAAAAAAAAACATTGCTTTCATCAGCTATCTTTCAACCAATAGCTTCTTGTAAAATAGTATAGTTAACAATGAATGTTTTCGAATAAGTTACTTAATATCGTTCCCCGAATATTTTATATCGATAAAAACTATTTTATAATGAAGGCCACATATAGAACATCACGCATTGGTTAATGTAACTGTTCTTCAATGTGATGAATTTGGTTTTAATACAATCATAGTGTGAAAAATAAGTATTATAAAATCTTTTGTTTTCGCTTCACATCCCTATAGTCGGACGCGTATAGTTCTGGCTTATGACAGACTAATCGTTCACGATGCCATTCGCGTACTCTCTTTAAATCATTACCAGCTATTCTCGCCTACAGTGTTACTGGTAGGTAAGTCCCTAGCTAAACCTTGTTTATGATTTTAGATTGCAATTTACGGCCGATATCAATATTCCATCTCGAACCATTTTTGCTTAGCCTTAATAATTTTAATCAAGATTTTAAATTCATTTAGTTCAAATTTAATCTATTACCCAAATTGAATTGTTTCAGGCGTCGAAATTAGTCATTGGTGAAGATATTTTTAATTGTGCTAACGATAATTGCCTTGAACATGATAAAATTAAATTAAATACTTAACATATCATCAGCTCACTATACGTCCCCACTGAGGGGCTCGGAGCCTACCCTATATTACGGGTGACTAGGTCATAGTCAACCACGCTGGCCCAGTGCGGGTTGGTTGACTTCACACATATCTTTGAATTCCTTCTCAGATATGTGCAGATTGCATCACGATGTTTTTCTTCACCGTATGAACGTCGGTTAAATGTACATATGTTATAATCGAAAAACACGTTGGAACATGGCGGGATTCGAACCCAGGACCTGCAGATTGCAAGTCAAGTGCTTAAACCCCTGAGCCACCGATACTCTTGATAAATACTTAACATACTTTTCATAATATCTCTATTTCAGAAATAGCGACATATAACAGGATTGAGTAACACTGTATTTGCATCAAATTATACGCAGAGACCTACAAGCTAAGCCTATTTAAGATTTATATGAGACATATATCATATTTATTCCTTGTCAGAATGGAATTTATTCCCGTTTACAGTTATGAGAATAACAGAACATGTTATTTCACACCTTTCATTATACACGCTCCTTATCGGAACATTTCGTTAAGGGCTGACATAGAATGCTGATATATACAATTATACTGTTATAAAATATAACACAGACTATTCGTATGGAGTTTAAAGTATATAATATGTATAGAGATAAATAGCCCATTTGAATCCTATATTAAATCGTGGACGTTGTTTAATCCCTTACTCTAAGGCAAGTAAATCTTGTGTATAGTAATCTTATTTACCCAAAATGTATAACGGTTCTTTACTTTTAAAATATTCAAACTTTTTTGAGACTTTATAATAAACTTATATAAAAAGAGCTAAAACTGAGTGACAGGCCCCCTTCCGGGAAATAATACCACTTCCACTCACCCTTAAGAAGCGCCCCCAAAGGACTCGAAACTAGTCGGTGCCGCCACCGGACGAATATACGGTTCCTTAATGTTCCATTTATGTAATAAAAACTACTAACCTTGCGAAAATGAGTATGCACAATGTTTGAGAAAAACGAACATACCTGAAAAGAGGAAAGAACAAATTAGTCGTATTCTTAAAAGATTATTATTTATGAAAGTTTTATAAATTATTTATGTATATAAAAACCAGACAGTTTCAATTGACCAACTAACAAGGTTCACAATCCGGAACGGCGGGACACGAGCAAGCCACAGGTCGGTTTAGCAACGCACCGGTTGAATTATAATATTCGTTGCAAAATAATAATCGGGCGCAATGATAGTCTTCGGCGTTGCGGCAACAGAATCGGGTTTCGCTTCGTGAGAAGTTAAACCCCATTTCCACTAGCGCAACTAAACAAGGCAGTGCTTGTTTGCATTTCTTTGAACAATGTAAATCGTTTCCACTAGCACTGATGGCTATTGAAATATCAGTCGTGCTTTGTGGAAAAGGCATCTTAGTTCCACGAACGTGCGACTCGACCGATTCAATTACGTTCTACCTAACCGGGATGACAAAAGTTATATTGCATTCGCGAGGCACCGCTGCGCCACAGTGAACGGTACAATTTTGACTATTACTCAAAACCTATTTCACTTTATTCCTGCTACTAGCTGGATTATAAGCAAATTATTTTGCAGTGGTCAAACTAAATAATTTTCAAACATTTATATCCAGACAAATTTCTATTTATATAAGTATCAAATCTTATATTAGCTAGGGTATATCATAAATTTAAGGGCTTTGTCATACAAAATCTGTTTGAATTAACGAAAAAAAAAACTACATAATATTGTAAATAATAATAACAATATGAACAAACTCGTTAACATAATTACAGGTGGTCAAGTGTGTCATTGACCAGTTTCAACAGAAGGCCATCTACTTGCGACATACAAATTTAAAATATTTATAATATGCTTACAAGTTAATTTTAAAACATACAATGATACTTAATTGGAATTTCGAGATGTATGGTATTATATTAAATATGAAATTTGATAAGGGATTTTGGTCTCAGAAACCTAGACAGTTTTTAGTCTAGGTTTCCGAGATCAAAATCCCCGATTAAAACATATTGTAACTTCTGTTTCGTCAGATAATGACTGGGATGACGAAATGTTTTATCATAGATATTTGGTCTCAGACTTCCATGGTAATTAATCTAGGTATATTCATCAGATTTGAGTTTGACATTTAATTCGCATCTCTATTACTATTTAATAAAAGCAATCTATAAAATAAAACCCTATACTCATAGCATATGAATTGCAGTGTACGATACGAAACATTATGAGCAATTGCACACTTTCACAGGTATATAAACCGGTATTTAAAAAAAAACAGTGTGCAATCGGCAGGTGCTGATACGTCACTACTGATCGGCGGCTGATAGGCGAATGTGTGTCGGGCGTTCACCTGCGCCTACTAAAGCAACTATCCCTATTGCACTAGTTGCCAGATATGTATGTGAGAGCATGAAGCAGATATATTCCAAATGGTTTATCCGAACAAACGTAGTACACAACAATTCCGATTTAACAATGTGTTATGCGGCGATATCAATTTATGCAGAAAATATCCGATTGCGCGAAAATAACCGTTCAAATTATCAAAAGCTTTAATGATTGAGATGTAGAGGCGTCAATCTTAAATGTCTAAATAGGCAGATAATTATCTTACTTTTTACCTTAATAATCTAGCTATTTTGCTAATCTTACTTCTTACTTATAAATGCGAATGTTTAGATGGATGGATGGAAGGAAGGTATCTCCCGAACGGCTGTATGGATTTGGCTGAAATTTGCTTAAATGTAGTGCATATTCTGAAGGAACACATAGGCTACTAATTAAGTTTTATTTTAATTCCGCGCGGACGGAGTCGCGGGTGACAGCTAGTTATAAATTCACCATTGAAATCTTTATCATTCTAATTGAAGATTCCTTAAACTACATTTCCAAAGTCAGTAAAAAACAACATGGAATGATTACCTTCGCAACTAGGTACTAACAAACAGGATTTAAGATAATATCTAAGTAGCAAGCTCTATAAGAGAATTACACGCATTTGCCTCAGGCTGATGAAAGTGATAATAAGGTTGTAAACACCAACAATTTGTCTATGCTGGACATATCTTGCTACCTATGGATATAAGATAGAGGGGGATGAATGGAGGTTATAGATTAACAAGTTCAGAGTCGCAGACTCGCCTTTTGAGTCCAATAAAATATTCAATATACAAGAAAACATTGTAAGAATCGTAATAGCTTGAAACGTGTTAACATTGAATATGCTGTCACTTGTATGCGCCGTTTGCTTTTAAATACCTTATTTAAAATGTACAAACCCTCAAAAAGATATGGATAGAATTCTTAATTTACGTATAAGTTAAAACTTAATATGTTTTATAACAAGTCTGGCAATATTTTCAAAAGAGCACAGCTCTACGGCGTCTGACATGCGCTTGCGCAACCCAGCCCGAACCCGCGCGACGCAGTTCCCACGCGGATTTCATACAACAGGTGCTGTTTCAATGCGATAATTACACTCGACAATTGTGTGTCAAACGTTTGTGCTCGGCCTGTTTGTAATTAGACGTTGATGCAAAATTTACGTAACTTTAAAAAGGGTCGTTGAAATAACAAATGTCAACCGACAATATGTGGTAGTAGACTCCTCAGTCAAGATACTTTCTAATACGTTAAATTAATTATGAGTTCCTTTAATAGTAAATTAAGAAGCCACATTATCAACGCGTATAGTAATCAATTAAGCCTTGCAACTGAGCTTAAACTCGAAACAAACGTAGTGGCATTGAATGTGTTAAATAAAACATCTCTAGTACTGTAATTAATCACATCTCTCAGGTTTCCTGATAAATTACAATGACACTTGTCAACACTTTGTCGCATACAGATCGCACTGATGGCAGTCGATGCACTGCACGTAAAAGTGAAGTCAGCTCTTAATTAATGGCGCTGCTATAGGACGAATGGGAATTGGATACTAAATACTTGTATAGGTGCGAAGGACTGGCACAATATCCTCGCTTTGACATTTATAAATGGCTGATCTCTTTTATGTTAATTTCTTCTTTTAATACCAATTAACCTAGAATTAATTGCACCTAAAAGATTAAAAAACATATACAGTTATCTTTGACATCAACAACCCTTGGAGAAAAGCAAATAGCTTTCTTAATTTATTTTTACAAAACTTATACACATACCTACAATGTTCAACTTTTAACTACATCAATGATTTCAAACAGTATAACAATATACATTATTTCAAACAATTATCGTAACATTTGCAAAGCAAAATATAATAATACGCAATGCAATTGATGTGAAATAATAGACGAAGGAATCGGGCAAGAGGTCGCCCGCTGCGCCTACAAAATGTGAATTTACGAGGCGCAGTAGGTCGCGCCCCAGCTACAGCTTTGCCCTTTGCATTCGCTACGCCCACATTTAAATGGAAGCGTGAGCGCAAACCGATGACTACCTCAACTATCTCACGAAATAGATAACTCCCGTCACCGATCGGCCGCTATGTAATTGTTCAACAACTTCTACATTCAATTACTCGTACCAGACAAACTATAAAATTAATTTGAAATACGATGTTTAGCTAAAGCTATAAATGAACTAGGTAAATTTCCAAATACTCTTTTAAACTAATATACCTAAGTAAAGTTGCGGTCATAATGAAGTGCACAAACACATGATCAGGCATAGACAAAAATTTGTTGATAAATTAAATACGAAAACTCGATAAAACGCTAAGTAGCCGCCTAATAGTAATAGAAGATTTCTTGATAAGAAACCTCCTCGGTTAACAATCTTGCTCTACATCGAATGGATTACTAATGAAGCCATTATCTTGAAAACGTACCTAGATATAAACAATGTGAACTAGAATATAAATAGAAACTGGAACTACAAACATAACAAGCGAAACTGAACGTAAACACAAACAAAGCATTACAACAAAGGTATTGTTAACATTATAAACTAGTCAAAGATTAATGGTAGCACATTCGACGTATTCCAGATAAACGAATGGCGCAGCGAACATTCGGAGGCTGTTCTAATTGCGCAGATAGTTAAGGGCAGGAATGCAGAATAGTGCAAATTGCATATCGACGCCGCACTGCACCGACGAGGTGTGTCTATCGGAAGCTTTCCACTCGGCGCGCCGGAGCCGCGTCAATGCCGAGGGGCTATTAAGCAAACATTCGATAGCTGTTACGACCGCTTTATTTACATCCAGTATACGGAGTTGCCATTTGCAGCGGCCGTTATAAAGTCCTAACATTTTCAACGCCACCCGTTAACACTAAAAGATTTTTATTACTTAGTGATGTAGCATTCCTTGCCTTTTTAATACAAAAGCTGTTTCATTGAGAAACTAGGTCTCACATCAATCACTTGGCAACTATTCAACTGTTCCAAAAAATATATGTTCAATAATCTTACTACCGTAAAAGTTAAAATGGTTAGCTCACCACAATTATCAGGTCACAAAAGGTTTAATTGCGACACAATGATTAGACGGACTGAACTGCTACATCTACAAAATCACAATTTAAAAAAGTACTAAACAAAACGTAATTTCCAAAAGCACAATCTGGACAGGCCACAAATAATGTGTAATTAGAAAACAATTTAAAACGATAGCCGTCATCAAATTAAAAAGAAAGCAAGGTAAAAAATAGGTGTAACTAAATATATTGTAAAGTCAAAGAACAACGCAGATAGTTGCAACTTCGTAGCGGTCGATAAAGGAAATTGAACGATAAATATTTACAAATCATAAATCGATTCACGGTTCGTTTATATCGTATAGCAAATTATAGACGCGTTATAATTTCAAAAGTTGAATCTTTAGTGGTTTGATTTACGAACCGCATAAACGGTTACCAAAATCAACAAGCGGGACGGAGATGCCGAGTGTTACGAACTGTTAGTGAAATCGTAAACCTCATAACCTCGATCAATCTGGCGACCAAAGTACACTATTTTAGGTAAAGACTTGTGACGGGATTGAATCCAGTTAATAATAATAAATCACAATTTTATATGTTTGTCATTCGGTCGGTGTAGACTTTGATATATTTCGATGTTTACGCGGCGTAATGAAACTTTCAATTCAATACAAATTATCGTAAGAGAATTCTACAAAATTTTTCTTAATATCGTTCGATATAAATAAAATTCAGTAAATTTAGGATGTTTGAAAATTTAATAAAATCTCATAAAAAAGTTTTTTAGTAGTAATAAGTGTATTAATTAAAAAAAATGATTGAATTAGTTTCCATATAACTAAGACCTTGTACATATAATGTAAACGACAAATGTCACACATAAATCGCATTCTATTAGTTCAAAGCCGGTATAAAGTTCATCACCTCGATAAATGGGGCAATAAGCAGCGGAGACCTTAAAATTCTTAAGCAAATATAAAACGAGGCTAAAACACGAGTGACCAATCTAATACTACTTAAGTAGCGGAATTAGATTCGGCGTTAAATTGTAAGATTAATGATGGTCTCGGTATTTTATTGGCAATCACAGTTGCAATAGTCGGTGTAGCGGTCATTAGTGGAGAAAAGAACTGTAAATTGATTTGATGTGTGATACATAGACTGTTGTTAATACAGTTTAATTAAATGGACCGCGAGAAAATTGACATGCCCCTAACGTAAACTTACCTGGATTATTTACAATATTTGAAGTCAACATTCAATTTTAGTTTATCAACAAAATCTGTGGATAACACAATTTGTCACTAAGTCAATTCTTTAAAAACTTACATTTCAAATGTTACGATCCACTATCTATTACCCTATATTTTTAAAGGTGCTGACGAAATATGAACTGGCGACTACAATCGATATCTCGATTAAAATTCTCGGTAATCGACTAACCGTTATATCATCCGCTTCACACCCATCACTTGTGGTGTTCTGTTATCGATAACCTCGTCCTAGGCTCGAACGATAATAAAAAACCCGTCCAATCTTGTCCGAGGCCGTAACAACCCCATCCGTACACTCATGACATCGATAGCCTATTACGCACGACCCAGATAGAAGCATCGTCTGCTAACGATTCAACTTCCCACAGTACCGCATAATGAAAATGTAACTAGTGGAAACAAAATTGTTTGATGAAAGTGACATCGCTTTATCTTATTTGTTGAATCTTAATTGCGAAAGTTTTGATGTATGAATGTTTGTTACCACGTAACTCTTGGGCACTGAAACGGACCTAAATGAAATTCGGAAAGCAGAAACATTACACTTGCGTTAGATAACAGAGTTTTTTTAAATATTTTATACGGACAAATTCGCGGGCGATAGCTAGTCTATTAATAAATGCGACATAGAACGGAATTTACAAAGTGGTTAAGAATTCAGCATTGGCACCTTTCAAATGACCTCGAATGTTACATAAATACAATCGAGGAACGCTTTGCTTTGATAATTATTTCTTATAATCACATAAGGAATCAGAAATACAAGGAAATTGATATTTATAGTGTGACTGTGGTTGCTAATACCACTTCAAAGGATTGTATTAACACATGCTATCAATTATACCTGAAGGTAAACGATTACAGTTGCATTGAAATATCCGCTTTAACAATTGTAATGTTTTTGTAACAATTAATATGATTTATAATTTTGGTGAGGTATACAATAATACTGGTTCTGGTCCTGGGTTCGAATCCCGCCATGTACCAATGTGTTTTTCGCTTTTCGATTTACAAATCCGACGTTCTTACGGTGTAGGAAAAACATCGTGATGAAACCTGTACATATCGGCGAAGAAATTCAAACATACCTGTGAAGTCAACTACCGCGCACTGGGCTAGCGTAGTTGACTATGCCCTAGTCACCCCTAATTTAGGGTAGGCTTCTGGCCTCTATAGTGTAGCTGGTGATGTTAACCTCAATCCTATGTTATATGACTGTGTTGTATTAACTGATATTTTAGTGTTAACCTAAGCATTATATTGAACATGTCATAATTATATGGGGTCAATGAGATACCCAGCCTTACGGTAAGCAGGACATCTAGCCGAATCCAAAGATGGTTATAAAAATAGCTTAAATCGACTTTGATATTTGTACCATGCTTAGTCATATACATTACTTGTTTTCAAGGCAAGGTGGTAAAACTTGAAGTCAGTGCGGTAAATCATTCCTCGGACAGCGCAAACGATCGCTTCGCGTGACTCCAAGTGACACTTGCATATTTGTAAGCTCGATATCGATTGATCATCGCAACAATCTCTATAAGGTGTTACTCCACTCGGAAGACATTCGACAAATTGCAATCAGAATTATTACACGAGTAGTTTTGAATCAAATATTTACGCTTCAAGGAACAAAGCAAGGTGAAGTCGAATAAGTTTTATGCGTCTTCTTCATGACCTTATCCTACTCATGTTTTTACCGTTTTTAAAGTTAATGGTTTTGCCTTAATGTGTCGAATGTGTTTTATGCGTGCTACCTTTATACGGTCCTTATTATGAGTCACTTTGTAATACGAACATAGACTTTCAAACCAATGAAAATTCGAATGCCAAATACATATCTCTAATTACGTGTAGTCTATTGCAGTGTTTTTAATCATAAACATTCATAGCATTTGCGACAAATAAATCTTTGTAAAACAAAACACTTCAGTTATAATAAAGCAGTGTTAAGCCTCAATTAATTATGTTTTAGACGTCGCTTACTATACAATACGTAACAGGTGTGTTTGCGAAAGCTTGTAATTATTGTGCGAGATTTCATTACTCAAACATTTCACTTCAGACAAACGGTTAATTATGATTTACCTTGCGCTATATTCAAACTGATTAGAATATTAACATGATAAGTACTTTTGGTATATTAATGTCAATTTATAAAGTTATTATATCGCAATTGCGCTATAATTGTTTGAAAATATGTTAAATGTAATATAAAATCGTCTATTTATCAATACTTTAAACTTATAAACAGGATAGAAAAATCTTAGTTTTCTTACTTTACTTCGAGGAATTTAAAGATTTCCTCTTTTAAATTACTTCTCAAACTTTTATAACAAAAAAGATAATTCTAACAAAAACTCCACTTTCTAATGATTCTCAATTTCCAACATAATCCTAGTATAACGAATCAACCTACATACCTATAAAAGGTAAAATTTACGTAACTCGATGCCAAAAGCTCTTATAGCTCAGGCACGTGGCGACTGACGTAAAACCCGAGCTGGATTAGGCTTCCTCACGTTATGTCGACACATACCACGTGCTCCACTAACAAGGTTCATTCGACTTTTATTGTTCCAAGGAAATCTCACAAGATCCACAATTAATAGTTGAGTTTCGAAACTTTGCTGGTAATTTCATTGCTTTTTAAGAGAGAAGAGAATAACAAATTTTAAATCGGCAAATTCAACGTTAGTATTATAGTTACTAACGTTGAATTTGCCGATTTAAATAATGTTGTGTAAGAAGGTCATAATTAGTATGGATAAGACTTAAAAATTCGTTCATTTAAATCCAAACACTTCATTTCTTTCGAAAATTGGCAGATAGATGGATAATCGGGTACTAAAATTAATCGTGACATTTAAAGCACCAATAACTATACCGGTGAGAAAGTAACCAAACATAGAACACGTGACACAAGTTTAATGTATAACAAACACAGTTGGTCGCGTAGTGTAAAGCGCGGCATAAATCACAAACAAGTAATACGAGGCATGTGAAGCGGCGTGTAATTCCACACCGGGAAAGCAGCCACCGGAATATTTCGCAGGAAGCCGTACAGTCCGCGACGGCGACGCGACGGGGACGCAACGGTGACGGTGTCAATTTAACCGGCACGTGAGGGAAGCCTCGCGATGTCTTACGCAACGCCTAAATCAATATACGTACTTCTTTGCAGTACGGCAAACTATTAAGAAGACCGCTCTTTTGTAAGACATCAAGTGAGTTAAGGAAAGAACGATCCAAAGACAGAGGATATTTTCCAACCAAACCATTTTCGCCATTTTACATCTATTGGTTGTTTGTGAGATTGAAATTTGTGTGTCGTAAAATAGCATGAGCATCGGTTCTGGGGTTTAAGCAATTGATTTGTAATCCGACTTCAAATCCTGCCAAGTACCAATGAGTTTCTCGATTTCCGATTTACATATGTGCATTTATCCGACGTTCTTACAGTGAAGGGAAACAACGTGATGCAACCTGCACATATCGTACATAGGGTAAGCTACGAGCCCCTCGGTGGGAACGTATAGTGCGCTGATGATGAAAATAGCATGTCAAGTACCATTTCTTTACGAATAAAAAGTAGTTTACGGTGTATTAATTCAAGGACGAATAAAGTAAATATTTATATTCATATTGACTTACGACAAGACATAAAAGGTCGAACGTCTTAGAAATCGCGGTCCTTTTGATCGTTAACCCCGCTGACTTTACGAGAATGCTAACAAAGTAACAATCGGTGTTCTGTTTATACTTTATACATTGCTCGTGAAAAGTGGATTGGAGTATTATTTCTTGAGAGATAGCGGTCAATGTACTGCGAAATGTTTCTTTAGCGGTTCAGCGAGTCGATTTCGGTGCTCCTAGCCCGTAATGACTTGATTTATGGGAAAACGTCTGACGGGTCTCATTTATTAAGACATTTAGCAACTGAGACATATAATACATAATAATGCTTGAATATTGGGTAAAATCGTAAATTCCGTTGACATTGACGAATTTGATGAAAGTCTATAAAAATGGATACGTAATATAAAGTTAAAATTTGTCATATAAACATTTTGAATTCTAATTTTTATTAAAAGTAAGACGACGAAACATTTAGATAGTTCCTTTTTGGCTTCTGAGACTAAAATCTTTGTATAATATAAATTATCAAAATTTTCTTTGAAAAAAAAAGAGATACTATGATTTAAACAGGGTCTGAGAAACCCACGATTTATCATACTTAGACCCACATTTTCTTTTAAAATAAATAATCTTACACTGTGCAAACAATATTATCTTACAATGACGTGCTATCACGATGAAGTGAAACAATTTGAATAGTTTGTAAAATTTGTAAAAAATAAGTATAAACACAGATAAGGTTAATATTGTACACTCATTGTCACGACAAAATCTATTATCGAGTGCAAACTGAGAATGAAATTACATCGTCATTTGTTTTTTTTTAATTCAAAACAAAAAAAATCATGTAAGACAAGAGTTCATTGAATTATAAAAGCAACAAGGCGTGCGGCATTAAAAAGCAGAAACGGTTCTTACATGAGGCGGTACCTCGGTGAACGATCCCGGCACAATGGTAATTTCGGGAGCGCGCATACTCCGCTCCTTGGCATTGCTGTTTTACAGGTGGTATTAAGTCGGTATTCAATGCATCCCACCTCTTCCGCAACGATAAATGCGCGCCTTAAACACCGCTTTGGGTCGTCGGCGCAGTGTCTCACTTAAATTGTTTGGTCGACGCGATAATTTACACGGGTTTAAATACAAAATTCATGAAGATTTAAATTTGTTAAACTTAAATTATAAATGACACTAAGTACATTTAATTTCTACAGTAAAATAAAAAGTAAAGAAACAAACTTTTTTATGTTCGCGACTGGTTACTTCTTACAATGACCCACAATTTCGTATTCCAACAACAATTCTAAAGTAATTAAAAGTTAAAGTGTTGACAGTGGACCAGCACAAATATTTACAACAAGCGTCTTCGTATAATTTTCATCATGTATGCCAAAATCCGTACGAGATTTTTGGTCTATTTTACGCACGATAGGGCAAATTTTAATATAAATTATGTCGATGACGATACGATAGCGCCTGTCACAAATATTCGTGCTAGGCTCACTGCGTTCTCTCAGTAATACAAACGTTATTTCATGCACTGCAGAATTGCGCAACCCTTTTCATGTCGAAAGATTTATTTCCGACAGTAGCCACTTTAATTAACAATGCTATATGGTTTTAATATTCAAATCCGTAGGGGTTATGCAATGCACGTATCGAGTGACTTTGTTAAATGGGGTGAATGATGTGTAAACTACGATCTATATTGTTTAATCATGCTGATGGAAAGAATTGTATTGTTGAGTTTCCTAATCCAATAAACCAAGGGTTATAACTGCCAGAGATCTAATAGAAAAACATGTTGTCGTCCTCCTCATTTGCTTTGATAAATCTGAGACAACATATTTTTATTCCGATGATAGCAATGAAAACACACAGAGACGACAGTATGAACTCGTTAATAGCACATAGACTGACTGCTTTATTAGTCAATCACCATTTTTCACCTCCTCTTATACAAATAAACAAAAAACAGACAAAAACTTGGTTGCACATTTCATACACGGTCGTGCTTTTTCCCCAACCATCTCGATTTACACAAAACACCGTTGTCTGTCGTGTCGGCGGATAATGTATTCCGTCCTGGACTACTTGTGTCGCCGAGGAAACCGCAGTGGCCCGAGCTAACACATGCACCGCCGATGTTATTAGTATACTCGTTTAACTTTGCTCCAATTTCACTGCGACTCACTTGGTCTATGCCACCACCGCGCCTAAGCGATATTCAATTATATTGATGTAGGCAACATTGGCTTTCCTACAAACTCTATAAAACGATGTCACCAGGTCGTTTTGATCATATATCTTATCTGTATTAAGCAGCTATTTATAGCTCCTATATTTGTTAGAAAGAGGGTGTTGAAACTAATCAATAATCAATAAATAATTCGCTTTATGATTGGTAATTCATATTGTACTTTCTTTCACAGGAAATAAACGAGCGAAGTTTAATAATACTCTATATGGGCATCCCGTTTGAAAACAAGCTTGTTCCCCCTCTGGAACGATAAAATGCCTTCCTGAATGAATCTAACGTAATCTGGCCGTTACTAGATTAACTGGATGACATTTTTAAATGACTACATACCAGTTTTCCAGCAGCACATTAGTTCTACTTTGAATATAGTACAAGGCGAATAGTAGGAGATTCCAAGGGCAGGATATCAACTAACGTAAACGTAAGACCTTCTCAATTGGACACGTGGCGGCAGGAAGTTGCGTGCAATGTATACCATTTATTCAGGTTAATTATGACGATTAGTTTAATAATTGGAAATAAAAATCACATTAGCAAATGAGATTTCCGAAATAACAGATAACGTAATTGCATACATCGGTGAAATTCTACGTTGAGATATCTCGGAGGAATGACCGATTAATTGTTCAAATCTATCTAGGTCTAATTTCATTCGTTAAAGTTAATTAAGGCAATAACTTTATTTTACCTTCCTTACAAATGTAGGAGTATTTTTTCTGATTTGATTTAAGGTAATGATTTTAATAACGATGCTAAAAATTTAACACCACGTGTTTCCATTTAGTTTAACCTACATAATAAATACATATTTCTGTCATGTAGTAAGACAAATCGCGAACGCCTGACACGTTGTTCGAACTGGCAGGGAGCAGGGAGCCGGCAGCGGCAATCTCAATCCGATTAGCTGCAACTCGCGCCGCTTTCAATCGGCATCGCGTGCCGACGACCGCACCTCGCCCACCCATCCGTGTCCACGCTAAACCCTATGTTCACATCGCGCTGATCCAACACTGAGGTTATCACCGACGTACTAGACCATCGTAGACGTATCAGTCACGATCGGCTGTTTAATTTAATACCGACGTCTCAGTCTCACCTAGATTTCGCAAACATTACCGCGAGGCGTAATTTTAACAGCCAAGGCCCGGTTCACCTGATTGAATGCTAATCACCATTGTTACATCGTCTCACGGCGCCTGCGGCGTACTCCGATCTGACATTCTACATGACGTTACCTTCATGTATGAGTTGGCAACAGATCTGTTTACTTCAAACGCACAATAAACGGATGTACCGACACTCAGCCTTTACTAAAACTTGGTCGGATATCAGTGGTTACAATACATTAGGAATGGTAGATGCCTGAAGCAGTTTAGTCCGTTCATACAAGTGTATGATTGCTGAGTATTTTTGATCGTCGCGTAATGCCGAGTGAGACAGGTAATAACTAAATACCTCAGTGCTTGAGGCAGGGGGCGCGGCGTTCGCCGGACATGATTGACTGTTCGCGGGTATTGTTGCACTGGACTTATAAATTGTATTAAATTGCGGGACGCGGTCCGATGTTAGGAGTTTCATTTCATTTGCACTCTCTACCGCTTGTTACTCTATTATTAGGGTGTAAAATATTTATCCCGATCTATTGATTCTATTGTATGATATGAAATTCAAAAGGAAGGTTCAATATAACGATGAGCGGTAAAGCAGTAATAAGGCGTGGGATTTATGTATGAAGAAAAGGTTTCTCGAGAATCCTATAGCCGGCTGACATCGATGTACGACCGGTTTTTATTATTCACGTTTATATCATGTTTGGTTCAATTATGTTCCATCGAGAAATGAATATAGGAAATATATAAAGTCTCCGTTTTAAATGCAATAAATATAATCATTGCTTAATTGAAATAAGTTACGACGAGAATATATTTGCATTTTATTATTAACGTAATGATAAACATTTTCAATTACTTAATTGGGATGTGAAGATTGCTTATTTATAAATTTTACAAGATAATTTTCCTAAAACATTTATAACGCGTAATAATTTTTCAGAGAAGACGGTCATCTTACTTTGCAATTTAAAGATACAAATCCGGTCGCTTATGTAATCTAGTTAAGATCGGATTTGTCCATCAACTGTGACTAACATAAGGGCACGAGTATATCAAAGTAAAGCAGCAAAGAATTACATGTATCGAAAAATATTGACTTAAAAATATACATAATCTATACATATTAATGAAATTGGAGTGTCTGTATATAATATAATATTGAGAACAAAATCATATTTCGTAAAAAAAATATTTGTCTGTCTCTCTGTAGGTATGATGGGACCACTTTTGAAAGGACGGCATCTACACAACTTTTATTTAAATTCCGTACTGACGAAGTTGCGGGCGACCGCTAGTACTTTAGTAAGTAAACAAAAAACATTTACAATGTAGTTTGTATTACAAATAACATTTGTCTTGCTACTCACTGTTGACAATATTTTAACTAGCTACGACAACGCTCAAGGCTGTTTACATGTACTCAAATAGGTTTAGCAAAACGCAACACAAGTGGAACGAAGGTTCGGTGTTTTTCTAACAACTTAAACGATATCATTATAAACATGTTATTTACAATTTTTTTGCTTAATTTCTATTCACCAAAATTAGTGACAATTACCGACAAATCATTACTCATTTAGAGTGACTACATCCCCTCGGCGGGGACGTTTTTAAACTGACATTACAACGCACCCATTTCATCAATGAAAGGATTCATTGGATGATGTCAACATCATCCAATGAATCCTTTTAATCCCTTATTCACTGTTACAATAACTTATTCACAATCAAAACCAACTTAACCAAATCCTATAATACTTCAGATGTCGTAACGTTTAGCAGGAAAAGTGAAAGGGACTTAGTGAAGTCGGAGCTCCTGATAGCGAGTTAGCGGCATTAATTAGCGGACGTAGTGGCTCAATGGTGGCAATATTGTGGTAGGTGACTTCCTGCAGTCAGGGTTAATAACCTGCGTTTTCATTGCGGCCATCCGTTGGTCACGGCGCGTATCGAGGCGCAGTGGATGTTGCGACACAAATACAAACGGACAAAAACTGTCCTATTGTTTATTAAAATGTCAACTTTGAACATAAAAAAGTACTGCATATCTAGATGGTCTATTTTTATTGTGATTTTTGATTGTGCGTTGCGAAAAACGTAGTAAGTATAAAATGCAACACATTTAAAAAGTACAATACAATTACCCAAAATTTAAGGTTATCGAGCATCTTAAAATTTGTCGGAGTATCATTTTAAACAATAGGTTAAACTAAGTACAATAAAACCTCATATTAAGCAGCATTTGCATTTTTATTCATTAGTCTTCCAAACCTTGGTAGGCATATCAGCCTAAATTTAAGCAAGATAAAATGTTGCAGTGAATAAAAAAATCCTCGTGTAAAAAAACGGGTAGAGCCCCGGCAGCTATTCCGCATCGATGATTTCAACTTGCAAGTTTTTAATCGAATTACATAATTACTCAATGGAGCGAACAAAACATGACGTCAGTTCGCCCAGAGCCAAATTGAATGACTGTTAAATTTGTTCCTTTATACAGCAAAATGTTTTTACCTTTCATGTTTATATTTACTGAGAAATTTCAAAATAAAATTAACCAATTAAACAAAACACTGACTACTGATTTCAAATCCATTTAGCTCACTATATGTCCCCACCAAGGGGCTCTCAGACTACCCTAAGTTAAGGGTGATTAGGCCATAGTCAACCACGCTGGACCAGTGCGGGTTGGTTGACTTCACACATATCATTGAATTTCTGATATGTGTGAAGTCGGATCGAAGAACGTCGGATAAATGTACATATGTAAATCGGAAATTGAAAAACACATTGGTACATGGCGGGATTCGAACCCAGGACCTGCAGATTGCAAGTCAAGTGCTTAAACCCCTGAGCCACCGACGCTCTTCAGTGCGTAAACGTAACACGAACATAAACAAATCAATGATGACAACTTATTATTTACGAACAAACGTTGAAAGAGTTAATTTCGCAGCGGCACATCTGACAATGGAATCGACATTAAAGACGTATCAAGCGAGACCATGAAAGGTCCATTAAAACATTAAATTATAAGCTTTTACGCATCAAGACTATTGTTATTACGCGGGCGAAAGTTTTGAGAGCGGATGCCTTTTCTTTTCTTAAGGAGTTGATGTCGTTCGAAATCGCACGAACAATAACGGTAACATTATTTATACATCAAATACTAAAACGTGCAATTATACTGAAATTATTATTAGCATCACGATCTTTGAATATTCGGGTGGTCGGACGAAGCGATTTGAAATACCTTCAACACTAACTTTCATCTAATTGTCGTTCACAACTGTCAATCTTACTAATATTAGATGGATGGATGGATGCATGTGGGTTACAAGACATCTCCAGAACGTCTCAACGGATCTTGCTGAAATTTGGCATAGATGTAGAAAGTAGTTTGGAAGAACACATAGGCAACTACTTAAGTTTTTTTTTTTAATTCCGCGCAGACGGGGTCGCGGGCGATAGCTTTTTATAATAATGGACAAGTACAGGTGGCTACATTGTTCTAAACTTTACACCTATTATTATTCTGTAATATCTCTTTTACAACGTATTTCGATTGTTGCTTTAAAATTCGTGATTGCTGAGAATGTAGGTCTCATCACATATAGTATCCAGGTATGGTAATACAAAATCGGTCAGGAGAACATCACCCTGTACAATGCTCGTTCCATACACGTAAGATCAGATGACATAAGCGATAGCGGTTCTTTGTGTGAGACATAAAGAAAGTCGTACATATCCATTGCGTGGCATAGTTATAACTACATATGTCGGATTCAATTAACTACAGTGACTATCAGATTTGAAATTAATCAGGATAGCAAAATATGATTTTAACAGATTATAGCAGATTTTGAACAAATGAAATATGAGTTTTCAATGCCATATCCAGTAAGATCCCTAAATTAATCCTCTCGTCTTTACTTGTAAAGGATGAAAATATAGTACAATTCGATTTCGCTTATATTGACGGGTAGAAGAATTTAGAATAAGCAGAGTAATGCTTCTTTTTTCTCAATTTCAAACTAAAATCTAAGCTTCTGAAAAACTTTGGTAACAAACACCTGGTGCAGGCGTAAGTGTTAAGAGATTTAAAAATAACCTAAAATAATAAAATTCTGTTTTTATTTTTGGGAATTATCCGCTGAAAACCAGAAGCATGGCTCCCCGCGCACGAACAATGCATACTCTTTCGTCACTCGTGGGAAGATGCAAGATAAATCTGCAATCGTACTTTCATCCGATCACGCATGATTTAAGTGCGAACCTACCAACAATACCAACAAACAGTCACGTATTAAAAACAATAAACATTCGCATGTTTATAAACCGTGCTCGAGGAAAAATAAACCTTAATTCTATGACACAACACTTCCTAATCGCCTGATTAGGCCTCGTGAGATATTTGTATAGCCTAAACAACATAACATTGTAACTCGTTTGTGTTATATAAAATTTGTTGCATAGACACAATTCGATTTGATATTTAATATGGTTATACGAGGTATTTGATCAAGTGATCATGTAAATTTTCACGAACGATTGCTTTCTTATAAAAACGTAAATGATTGACAGGGCAAAAAAGATCCCTGTTCATTTATAATCGTAAATTTACATTCATCATCTTAAATAATTATCTCGTCCGCCCTCAAAAGAATCAAAATATTAACAGCGGGATCTCTTTACGTCCATTTTTAAGTACAAAGACCGATCCCTCGATATTTCATTGACTGACTGGCATTAGGGCAATTTAATATAGAGATAAAAAATGCTTTTCATTATACATAATATATTGTTAAGCGCCGAGACCGAGGGATAATAGGAAGGTATTATAATATCGCTACAAAAGCTACTTAATTTCGTTGAGCATTGTTGTAACTTTAAAACTTTGCAACCTTCTTAATTTTTGTTTTTTTTTCATATAAAATACAATAAAAATTTACAGTAATAGACTACGAGTTTGCTTATTGAATATTAACTTAAGTTAAGTTCTTACAATACGTAAGATATACGTATACTTCTACATGAGACAAGGGGTCGTGTGTGGAAAGTGGAGATATCACCGAAACTCCCCTTTGAATAATGTGCAATTGTGTCCAGTCACGCGACCGTACCGTATGGCTTCTGAATGTATACTGACAACTATTGAAGAGCAATATTCAAGTTGATTTGATATAGCGATCGTAACTTCACCATGATAATTTGCTGTGAGACTTAGAACCTATCATTTGTCGAAGTAATTTAGAGGGATGGATGGATGGCTGTTTTGTTTAAATATATATCTAGAACGGTTGCATGGATCTCGCTGAAAGAACACATAGGCTAATAACTATGTTGGTTTTAAATACCGCGCGGACGGAGTCGCGGGCGACAGCGAGTATGGTAGTAAGATTCATTTTTGACATTATCAATTATGCGTTTTTTGTAGAAAACGTTTATAAGAACTGAATATTAAACAGAGGTAATAAATTCTATATGAAAGTACAATCAGAACATTCAATCCATATAAAAGATCGATTGTCAAGTACTCTTCGGACTCGTTCCATAAACACATAACGTAACATTTACATTTTTGATCAAATCCTTTGATAACATTTTGAAAATGTTTGTGTTCACACAAACAACTATCAAACCCAAGAGGAATATTAATTGATTTTATTCAACAATTCCCAAAAAACATTTTTGTATCCGGGTTCAAAAACTTTCAACACAGTTATAGTAGTAATACACTTTTACATTACACACGAGCTGTCGCCCGCGATACCGTCCACACGGAATTAAATAAAATTAGTAGCCTATATGTACTTCCAGACTGTGTTCTACAACTATACCAAACTGAAGCAAGATCCATTCAGCCGTTCTGGAGATATCTTCAAACTAAACATCCATCCATTTAAACATCCGCATTTATAATATTAGTTAGAAGTTACATTGCTGTATTATTATTATCGGTTTATTTGAACTAGTGAAATTTCTAGTTTGTTAATTAAAATGAGTTGTTTCATTTTTGTAGCAAACATTCTCTGATAAGCATTTAGTTTGAGCATGAATTGGAATAACGTTTGTTTATTCAATTATTCCAATAACAGACTTATACTGGCCTTCAAGATAACTTCTAACTAGATTGAAGAAGTTGGCAGAACTAACCGACCGTGAACTATGTATAACTGGGATCTGAAAGCAAATAATTGATCCATTTGCTATTGCCAACTTTGAAAATGTAATATCCAACTTTGTATATCAAAACTTCTGTATCAAGTTATTAAAAGCGATGCTTTCAATCTTGACATTGAAAACATTAGCTTTGCGTATAGATAGGACTTATCTTACTGATATTATAAATGCGAATGTTTAGATGGATGGATGTTTGTTTAAAGATATCTCCAAAACGGCTCAACGGATCTCCATGAAATTTGGCATAGATACAGAACATAGTCTGGAAGAAGACATAGGCTACTTATTACGTTTTTTTTAAACCGCCTGGACGGAGTCGCTGCCGTCAGCCAGTAAAAATATATTTTTAAAATAATATCTTTCTATACAATATTTTCCTCCGGTATCTAGTAAGTAATACCAGAATTGATATATTTACGATATAATAGTATACTCATGGGGCTGAGCGTCAGAAGTAAATCACATATTTATCTATAATACCCTCCATATCTCCCGCATCGTACGCCAGACTACAACTAAAATAGACTTTTGCGTTGTTGGAACATAAACTAACGGCTATGGTGAGTGCAGGGTGGGTATTATTTTCTCGGCGGTCGAGCGTAGTTTTTGTTTGAGCGGGAGCGTTTATTACGGCCGATAAATCTAGTTTTGGCGCGAGGTCGATCAGTGCCAAATCGCTACCGGCCCCCGGCGTCTTGCTTTCGTAATTTATAACATCAAATCGCAAGCAAGTTGCAAGTCGGTTAAAACAATTGCAACTAACCTGCGTATAGTTAGAACGTTGAGTGCGAACCCGCGTTTTACTGAGCAAAAATTAGTAGAATTCTGATATAAAACTGGTATTGAAGGCAGTGTTAGATTAATTTTTTTTTGTAACAGAAGGGGGCAATCGAGTTGCGGGAACACCGAGGTGTTCAACGACGCCCATGGACATCAGCAATACCAGAGGAACCGCAGATGCGTTGCCGGCCTTTGAGGTGGTGATAAGCTCGCTTCTTGAAGGACCCTAAGTCGTAGCGGTTTGGAAATACCGCCGAGGACAGACCATTCCACAACGCTGCTGTGCGAAGCAGGATGTTTCGCGAAAACCGCACTGTTGTGGATTGCCAGCCATCGAGATGGTGTGGATGGAACCTGGCGGTCTGTCGTGTCGTCCGATGACGGAACTCGGCGGCAGGAATCGTTTCAAACAATTCTTCAGAGCACTCCACGTGGTAGATACGGTAGAAAATGCAGAGGGAACTACCGTCCCTCCGCAGCGCCAGAGTTATTTGATGCTATTTTACATTGCTTTTTCTTACTGCATCGTCATTATACAAGGTTCGGCAATATTTTAATAAACGATATCATTCTTCATGGAGTAGGTACTAGGATTCATGGAACATAAATAATGTAAGTAATGTTTTACACGACTATAGCCGTCTGTTACTAATGCAGACTACATCATTGAGCAGTTCGCAAATATTGAATGTTACTTCTGCCTTTCTTAATCTGATTTTATTGCGCGTACATTATTGAGAAGATGGGGGAATCTCTGCGCTACTGTGGCATTAACTGAGCTAATTCTATACATATTCTATAACATGAAGATGTTGAAACATAAAGGTACATTTCCATTGGCGAATTATATAATTACTATTATGAAAAATGTTCACAAATACCCATATTATCGTTCAATTTGACAGTGTAAACTCACGGTAAAGCAGCAATAAAAGAACTGCGACAGACATGATATTACAAAAAGGTTTTCTCCGTAAACAATTGAACTATTCACGCTGTTGCAATAACGATTACAAAGTCCCCCTTCTAATTCCCCGGTCACATTTAAAGAATTTATTAAATGACAGTATTCAGATAAGCGTGCCATGTTGCGTCAAACTTTCACGCTAAGAAACGAGGGTTAAAAATACCGCTAGAATAAATCAGTGATCAGTCATCGATACCCACTAAATTGTGTACATGCTCGTTATTACGAAAGGCATCCATTACCCACCTTATCTTACATGTAGTGTAGACAAAATCTGTGTTTATATTGTCCAACTTCGATAGAAAATAAACTTAATTATCTACCCACTATGGTTTAGTTTACTAATACGAGATCGTAGACAGTTATATAACACATTTGATATCACGTTACGGGGTAAACGCTCCAAGCTTTGTACGCTCCGTCGGACTTTCTCGTAACACGGCCACTGCCTATAAAACGAACGCACCTTCATTCTATTGCCCTTCAATTCCACGGCGTACATTTAAATAAAGGTAAAAAAGTAATAAAATTTACTATCCCTATGCTTTTTGGGCCGTCAGCGAGATTGTGTAACAAAAGTATACGTAGCATGTATTCCGATTCAAAGAGGCAAAACACGTTCTGAGTATTCGAGAAGTTAAGGACCACCGCACACGGAAACCTTAAAAGTCTGTATTGGGAGCTTCAAGCGATCAGCGTTGAGCGTATGTCATTTGTTTAACGAAACCCAGTATAGGTAGCCACTAAAAGCTAAGTTCGTCGTCCGCTTAAAGGTGCCCACTGATTTAAGTCGACCATGTATGACAAACGTTACGCTGTCCCGGGACTGTTTGAAATGCGAGCCACGATTATAGTATTATTTCAACACCTGGCTTAACAAGCCGGAAGACAAATGTCGACGTTTAAGTATTCACATTTCATTTACATTGTATAGAAATATTACATTGTAAGCCAAATGTAATCACATTTATTCAAAACTGTAATAAGAATTCAAATACAATCTAAAAAGACATTACAAAAGTAATGGATCAGTAAATAACAAAAAAAATATTTATAAAAAACCATATTAACCCAAAGAATATGATACTAGTTTATATGCCTAATAGAAATAGACTTATCATATTTATTTCCCCTCATCATCAGCTCACTATACGTCCCCACCGAGGGGATCGGAGCCTACCCTGAGTGATGGATGTCTAAGCCATAGTAAACCACGCTGGCCAAGTGCAGGTTGGTTGACTTCATACATATCTTTGAATTATTTTCTCAGATATGTGCAGGTTGCATCTCGATGTTTTCCTTCACTGTTAGAACGTCGGATAAATGTACATATGCAAATCGCAAATCGAAAGACACATTGGTACATGGTGGGATTCGTATCCAGGATTGCAGATTGTAAGTCAAGTACTTGACTCCTGAGCCACCGACGCTCTGCATTTATTATTTCATCTAACTAAATTAAATTGCTCAATTGGACAACAATTTGCAAGTTCTGAATCACGAGTATGAAAGTTGAATGCAAAAAACGTGATCGCTTTCGCATTTCGATGACGACGATGACGAAAATGTCACGAATACAGTTGAAACGAAATAACTCGACCATAAAGATAAATTAGGTAAAGAAAGACTATCATTATAAAAGAATTACCAAATCAAATATATCATCGGGCACATCCACTCATATCTTACTAATATAAATGCGAATGTTTAGAACCTCGAATGTTTGGTACCTCCAGAACCGCTAAACGGATCGCGATGAAATTTTGCATACACATAGAACATAGTCTGGAATAACACATAGGCTACTAATAATGATTTTTTTTTAATTCCGCGCGGATGGAGTCGCTGGCGACAGCTAGTATAAAAAAATAAAAAGATAGTATAATAAAAAAAATATTATGACGACTTCGTCTGTGTGAAATTAAAAAAAAACTCAGTAAGTAGGCTATGCGTTTTCCCAGATTTTTATTATTCAGATTTATATTTTACATTTGTACCAAATTTCATCGATATCCGTTCTGGTGATACGCAATAAAAACATGCAACAATCCATCCATATATCCAAACTTTCCTATTAATAATATTATTCAGTAAAATATTTTTGTCCTAGAAATAATAATAATTAAACATACAATTTTTTTTAATATCAAAAGATGGCAAACGAGCGAGCGGCCACCTGAAATCGCTGAAATAGCGAAGTGATCGTTGCCCATAGACATACGCAATTGCATACGCGTTGCCTACCTTTAATCGACGGAAGAGAGGATGCACAGAAAGAAAACATCTTCCCTTTCCATGCCTCCTCTCACCCGGAGAGTCCACTTCCACTTCCCATCCTTTCCTTATGAAAAAAGGTTGGGAAGGGAAAGAGGACTAAATTAGACCTCCGGGACGCACACTATCAGACGAAACGCGGAATTGCTTCCACTTCACGCCTGTCTTCAATGTTCATGATCTATAATGAAGAAACGTAAAAAATTTAACCTTAGTTGACTTAAGGAAGTTGGGTTTATTGTGAGAAACAAAATTCACATAATGAAAACAATAATAAGGACGTAACATTGAAACAAATTTTTGTCAAAGCAAAGACATGTGTGAAAAAGACAAGATAACTTAAGTACGAAAAGCGAGGACAAATAATTATTTTTAAAGACTATATATTCATGAATAGTTAAAATAAATATTACAAGATCTAACTATCTCAATTTAAAATAAAACTTAAACAGCCTATGAGTTGTTCGAGACTATGTTCTACATCTATTCCAAATTTAATCAAGATCCGTTGAACCATTCAGGAAGAACCTTCTAAGAAATATACATCTATCTATCACATCCATCCATCCATCTAAATATACACCAAAATTTGAATTCAACCTGCACACGATAATACAAGTACATATACAAAACTATAACAAAAATAGAAACACAAAACAAAGTAAACTAGAAAAGTCTATTCAAGATAAAATCGAAATGCCACATTCAGATCGTAAAGTGAAGATCACGTGAGAAGCATTATCACGCACTGAGAGCGTCGTAGCCCCTTCACTGTCACGCGTTCGATTAATGTTCAGGAGTCAGGGCATGAGACACGTCTATTTTAGTCCCCACTCCCTACGCATCCTGGCGACCTGCTATATCAACTTGTTATTTAACAACCACAAATAGCACACTGAATTTGGACAATATTGGAAACATTCATGAATACGATATATACGTGTTTTTTTGATAATAAAGATTAATCTGTTCATTATGTGTACCCCGCTATCCATAACCGTTGGTACATGAGTCCAAAATCTCTGTATAAAACATATCGTCATCCCTGTCATAATATTTGACTAAAAAGAGATAACAATATGTTTTAAACGTGTTTTTGGTCTCAGAAACCCACGGTAAATCTTGCTTTGCGAATTTAGCTATCTCTTTTCTTGTAAATTATCTATAGTATAATTAAAAACCTAGGTGATTGTAGAAATAAATGTAATTAATTTTCTTGTAATTTGCAATTTGACGTAAAAATACACATTAACTATAAATTTAACGAAGGTAATCAATTTAAAACAAAAGCATTGACTCCAATGCATACTAAACAATTGGTGTTCTTAATTAAGTTTCCAAACTACGATTTTATCGCCTACTAGGTGAACGGAAAGTGGCAGCGGCGATGGTGGTAGGCGGCGCGACGATTCCGGCGCGATAGTGAAATTCCTAAGTTATCGGAATCGAGTAGCAATAGTTTGCGAGCTTGGACAGTACGGGGGCGGACCACCAAAACAGAAAGAATCAATCGACTCTCGAGAGCAACGGTGCAACTTTCCCACCGCTCGCGTATTGACGCCCGTACGACCGGTGTCGCGTAAGCACGACTCGTGGACTAGCGTGTAAGCGACTAGCGTTTTAGAGTCAGTGCCTGAAGAAATAGCAAATCACATTCCTCGCAGATAATTTGCGAAGAGATCGCTGCCCATAGACATCCGCCATTGCAAATACGTTGCTTACTTTTAATCGAAAAAGGAGGACACAAAAAATTAACATTACTATTTCCTATGCGTCCCCACCCCTGTCAAATCCACTTTCTTACAACAAAACTGTGGAAAGGAAAATAGGACTGTAATAAAGTCTATGGCACGCATACTCATCAGATGAAACAAGGAATTACTTCCACTTCACGCTTGTCTTTTGTATGGTCTTGGTATTCACAATACAATGACAAGATGCACTAGATGAGAGTGACAAAAGATAATTTTGTAACGAACTTCAGTGAAAGCATGCGTCAGCTCAGTATATTAGATGTAAAGTACAGTTCCGTACCGTATTGTTCGATTATCATATCTATGAAAACGGCACGATTAATTCTTATTCAGATTAATATAGTTATAATCATTTAAATTAATCACGCAAACGCCTATCACTTAGACCGCACGTCATAAGCGCAAGAACATCGTGAAACGCAATACTATCGGCTTTCTCTCGGCTCAACTCGCCGCGACTCTATCGGGCGCGGGCCCATAGAAACCGTCCGGAGAAAATTATGAAATCGTCGCATTGAACGCGGAAAACTAGAAAATTGAATCCTAGTTTTATAATATGCATTCTATATTAATATATCATGGAGGATTTCCAATTGCATGCTGTAATAAAATATTATTACGTAATATAACTTATCATTGAACCCAGCAGACTTTTTATTTTAAACATTTCAAAAATAGAATGAGAAAGATGAAACAAAAAATCTCTTATGGCAATAAATTATATAAATATTCCTTAAATTCTAAAAACTATTTATTTATTATATTTATTTATTCTAGAGTATTTTTAGAACACTAGCTATTTTATTATTCTCATCTCTGCACGAGAAAGCGCCTATATCCAATATTTACATTAGAATGTCCATTTAAATAAATTAAACGCCCATAGTTTGTAAAATTTTATTTAACGATCGATATAAAAGCTGTTAAAAAAACTTCTTAACTGTATGAAATTACTCAATTCGAAATATGTTTACATCCTATAATACAATAGTTATTGTTAGGAATTTATTTGAATTATATATATTATGGGAATCATAGATTAACGGTGTCAATAAAATATTTTTTTTATTTAGACAAGTATGATGAGTTAAAATTATTACGTTTTTTACAGTCTATACAGAATTGTGAAAAAAAAACTTTAAGATGCACCAGTTTTTATCGTTCATTTCATGAAATGATAAATGTCGTTTCTGTTGGCTCATTTCCGAAACATACAATGTCTTTTTTTGTTTACGCTAACACAATTATGGAAATTAAAAAAGGACTGGCTGGACACAAAATAAATTATTATAAAATAAAAATATAAAAAAAAGATATTAAACTTTCTATTGAATCGTGGATTATAAAATGATTATAATATTTTATAGTGTGGCCACAAAAGATTTGCTGACTTGTTCAACATAGGCGGGTTGAATCGGACCTGGCTAGTCCTTGCATTCAGCGTTGAATACTTCATTAGATGACATAGCAAAACTGTTAATAATCCACCACAAAGTTCCAGTCACCTACGAACAATGCAACTGCACCGCGCTCCAACATCTTCATCGAAATAAAAATATCTCACTCGCCCGCTGAATGCAATCCGATTAAAATAGATATATTCAATTAAATAACGTCCTTGTAACGATACATTAGGGTCTAAATTCGTAATTTAAATTACGAAAAATAAATTCCAACAATAATCATTAATATTGGCATGACGTGCGAATAAACGCCGATACAAATCGCACGAAAAGGACGAGTATACTCTTTTTAACCCTTCGTCATATTAATTTGCACGATCATGTATCGAGCGTCGACCCAAGCCGTGCTCAGCGGGTAAGACGTTTTAAATTAGAATATTGCTGTGACCGCAGTTTGTCCTCACTGCACAACGAAAATATGGCTCTCAGCTGTGACAAATGTGCATCGGGGGGTTATTGTTTTGACGAAAAATACGAGACGTCGACGAAGGTCAAAAACACTGCAGTTGTCTGCAAAATTCGTCGACGTAATACAAGTCACCTTCGAGATTCAAGCTATTACTCCCACGCCTTGAGGATATAAAATATGAAATGTTCTCACGACCGTATCCTCTAACGGTCGGTCTGAGTTTAAGTCAACTTCACTCATTTAAACCCTGCTTTCGACATTTTGGACAAGACAAAGATTTTTTTATTTTAGTTACATTTGGTTTTGAGTATTGAAAGCATATGAATTATTATCTATTAATTACTAATAGCAATAGCAGCTTATCGCCAGTTAAGATATTTTTAAACTGAATGGGTAGTTAGGTGTTTTCGTATGAGATGTCTTTGCAAGCGATTTGTCGGCGCGTCTAATATTAATGTGCGGTCGAGGCATTTCGTCGAGACGTCGATCTCGGCGGAGCGGGATGTGAGTGGTCTCGGAGTGAAAGCCGGGTGAAACCTACGGACGGAAGCCGGCTTTCTACCCCACCTCCCGTCGACAAGAAACTAACCCCAGCTGCATTAGACACTTTTAGATAGTACAAGCCGCGCCTCATATCACATATACATATCACGATAAGTACTCACAAACGTCCGTTACTTAAAGTTAGAGGTAAGAGATTAAATGTTCCTATTTTGTTTGGTCGTACGGTAATACGCTACTTCACGGATGTCAGACTGTACATTTCCAATTGTAAAATAATAAACAATCCGTAATAACATACAGGCAAATATAGTCATAGAGCGACGGTGGCTCAGGAGTCAAGCACTGGAGTTGCAATTTGCGGGCCCTGGTTTCGAATCCCGCCATGTACCAATGTATTTTTGTGTTTCTGATTTACATATGCACATATATCCGACGTTTTTACGGTAAAGGAAAACATTGTGATGCAACCTGCACATATCTGAGAAGAAAATCAAAGATATGTATGAACTCAACCAACCCGCACTGGGCCAGCGTGGTTGACTATGGCCTAGTCACCCTTGATTTAGGGTAGGCTCCGAGCCCCTCGGTGGGGACGTATAGTGAGCTGATGATGAAACATATTCATAAGAATTTTTTACCTTCAAATAAAAATAGCCTATATTAGCAGAAACGGCCTTGACACGTAAGGTCACCGGACAAATTTACGGTTATAATGTGAATCGAAATGCTAAAGCTTTTCATAGACCACTTATTGCATATTCTTCTATAAAACGGCTATATTAAGTAACATAAGCATTTATGATATTTATGCGAATTTCATCATTGATTTTAATGAGTTGCCTATTAATGGAATTTTCAAGTTCATTCATTAAACCGTTATATTATAATTAAAATTTGCAATATTGACAAATGGATTTAGGATACGGACTCGTTATTATTCAATTTTAACAAATGGAGCTAACACTACAATTTGTAAGGTGTTTTAAAAATTTAGTCGATGACGCTATTAACATTTGACGCAGATTTTCGTGCTAGTACCACGTAATTAAAGATTGTCATAAGTGCTTCTAAAAACGATCTCTAAGAAAACTTGTACACATCTAAAAAGGTAAAAACGCACAAATTAATTTAAAACCGTCACTTTCAAACTATCAAATTACCCTTATAAAACATATTTTTCTCTAAAAATAACATTTGTGTCAATATCTCGTACAGCAAATCCTATTCAAACCTTTATAAGAATAAAGACATTACAATGTATATCAAAAAGGAAAATACTCGTAATACCACAGATGTACAGTAGCTGCGGTGTTATTACTATTTACATTGTGGCGCAAGGTCAGCCGCCACGTGCGCAGCGACGCTTTGTTTCTCGCCTCATGGTGTCGTAAAATATTATTTATCCTTTTGCACTTCGACTTCAAACGCCTCTGACGTCGTTCACTAACAGATACTTTACAACTTACACGCTCTCAACATTACTGTTTACAATGTCATCTAATACACTCTATACTAATAAAATTGCACTGTCTGTATGTAATATCAAAGAAAAACGTATATCGTAAACATAATGTTTTGCGTAGCTTGTAACTAAAAATATTCGTCTGTTTGTCTGTACGTAATCTCCGGAACGGGTGGACCGATTTTGAGGGAACTTGGACGGATAAGTAGCTGAGCATATTATAGGCTACTATTTCTTTTAATTTCGCACTGACGAAGTCGCAGGCGACCGCTAGTTTAGTCATATACACTTAGTTATCTTTTATCATCATAGTAAACAGAAAGTGACGTATATATTTATCATCGATTCGTAAGTTAATTGACAAGCAATCATCTAATAATATCATATTTTACTTTACCGGTACTTCTTCAGGCTCTCTTAGTTGCTATTAACTGACTCTGAGTATTAATTAGACAAAATTTTACGCATAAAATATGTTTCGTTTATACAAGACCTTGATGCTTTGTTACATATTGACAAGTAAAATTTTAATATAATTGCTAAACACGTATGCTAGAATAACGTTGAATGAAAGAAATTTCAAGTTAAACCCCGTCTATTTACTTATTAATAGGAATGCATGAGAAGGGAACTCTGTTAGTTATCAATTTATCGAATCGTGGTATGAAGTGCATATAAAATATCCATTCATGCAATCTATTCACGCGACAGATTGACTATTACAGAATACGTAATAGCATTATGTACATCCATTATAAATTGTTAATACTCATTGTTGAGGTGGTATAAGGAATAAAGAATAAGTAAAATATTCAGCAAATAAAACACTAAGATCCTGCGTTTCACTATGCCATTTATAAATCTAGTGAGTTAGTACACACCCCTAATAATAACAGTTTTATTTCTAATAGACAAACGTACTATTCAAATATCAAATTGAAATAAAGTGTACAAGAAAATTCCTAAAGATTTTAGCAATCAGATATTTCCAAGAAACCATAAAGTATGATATAAAAAAAATCGATTCATATTCTTAAAGACAGATCGTATTCAAATTCTATAATTTAATTACCGAATCGCTAAGAAACGAGATACAAAAAACAAAAGTTCGATTTCATCGTTAAGTTACCAAGAGTTTTCACTGACATAAAAGATGAACATAAACATATTGCCATCTCATTTACTCTCTTTGAAGAAACAGAAACAACAATATGTTTTATATAGTTTTTTGGCAGTTGACACATACGGTTTGAAGGTCACTGGTCACGTGACCTCATTCGATATCTCGATACGATTAATAGCCTCATAAATCTCACAATTTATAAACAATGTAAAATCGATTTCAAATTTGAATTTAAAGTAGCAGTAGTGGTAACACAAAAATGTAAACAGTTTGTCTTCAAGTTCGAATCCGACGTACCGTCCACAATCGGGCACACGTTCTTTTGTAAATAAACATCACACAATGCGCACGCGCAACAAACAGCTGTTCAACGACAATGGATATCCTTGTTCACAACTAACGTATGACATCACAAAGTATACTTTCGTAACTTCAAAACATTTTTGAAAACACTAGAAGACTGAAATTATAAATAACGGGTACAGAATCAAAATTATTAATAATCCTATGCTGATTATTTTCTTCAATAATTACTGGGTAAAAGTAGTTCTAAAAATGCAAACAACATTGAAAGACTATTAAACTCAATATGAAATTTTAATATGTATCTATAAAATATTTCCGTGGCAATAGGATTGACATTTAAACAATCAAATGTTATCATCTGAATCGCAGCAGTTAAAAAGATACTTTTTTTTAATGTTTAAATTTATTTGGCCAGAAACAGATTAAAATAAAACAAAATTATCGGGACATGATGGTATTTATTATACAAAAATAGTGTGCAAGCGTGTAACTCGTGCCTCACGACGTACACAAACAAATTATTAAACCTATTTAATTTTTTATATATATATAAAATGCATTCACTCTGTAGGTTAGACATAGCCTATTTTGTTTACAATAGTATGTTGGTGTATCGTTGAGCCTTACAACTGCGTACGGCGCCACGCCCCTTACACAGTCCCCCAAACAGCTAGGGACTCGAAATTGACGAGATCTATAGATTTAAAATTCAATTTACATCTCTCAACGGCTAAATATTCAAAATTACCCAATTCCAAGTCACCGAAGCGGACGACATTGAGTCCGTAGCTTATCTCAGCTATAAAAAAGCTTTCCATGTACATTTAGATAAAATAATAAATTAGGCGTCGCTCGGTACAGCCGTCACACAGCTATTTGACCGGTTATTTGTAGAATGATAGGAAAATATTTGATAGGCGAGCGACGCGGTACCACTAATACGATTTAGTTTAACTTTAGCAGATAGACTGTAATAACTCGTCTACTTCGAGCCCTAGCGTTAAGAAAAAATAAAACAACACCAATTTATCATGACGTCCCACGCACGCGCCAAGCAATATAAGCACACCACAAGGAAAAAAACGAAAAAGGTAGAACTAAACCGCCCATGGAGCGTAAAACTCAACGATAGCAACGGTATACGGATGTACAAATCCATGAATAACTTAGTAATATTCACATTATCTACATAATGGGGCTTTATCTGGCATCCCTCACATAGTTGGACCCTCGCTTGAAGAAAGAATAGAACAGGAAAGCACAACGAAAATGGAAATTGTCGATTCGCCGCATGTTACTAAAGTTACAATACCTTACACCATAGCATTCGTAATATACGTGTACTGAATACGCTTTGTGTCAACACAACCACTGTCCACAACACGAAGCAGTGAAAGTGTTATGAAACACATTTTCTATTACATTTTATCATCGTATTTTGCATAAAAAAACACCGCAACATTTGCCTTTTACATTTTAAAATACGTACAAAATGTATTCAACAAACAAGACGCTGAACCGTGGTCGTACATTATTTAAACTAATATTTGTGCATATAGTGCGAATTTCGGAGCTTTCCACAGTGAGGTTAACGGCCTGAGGCCTAACAGAAACAAAGATAAACCTAATGGAGGGAAAACTTATCGCGGCTTTTTATCAGTATTGCACCTTCTATGAAACGATTCTAAGCTATTATCGGGCTAATAGCGCCTTTATACTCTGGCTATAATTACGACGTTCATTGTTTTCCTAGGACGCGTGACTTGCGACAGGGAATTGCGATCATTTGAGGCGGTAAACGCGTAATGTGTCTGACGCAAACATATTTATGAACATTTATTACACTCAATTAATTTTCATAAGTACTCTATCTAATGCCATTTGACATTATTTAAGATACGCAAAGTGGGACAGATATAGTTCTTTTAAAATAAACCGACCTCGAAATCTATTACATTAAGTAGGTCTAATTACCATTTGACACGCTCGACCTTTTGACTTCTACATTTCCGCATTGCTTAAACAATTCCATTTGGTCTTTATTTATGTGTTTAATGATGTATATTTATTTCTTTACAGTTGAATGCACTAACGCAGTTAGATGAATTATGGATAAATTATAAATTACACGTAACATACTGATAACAATATGATAAGACACGCTTATTTATACAAATGACATTGAATAAGTGTTATTATGTATCCGACGTAAACACTTTAGATTTCTATTATTTAAAAAAATGATATTTTAATACATCAAATCCCGCGATACTTTTGTGATAATTAATTAAATACACATGCCTGATGAGTTGACTGACGTAGCTTAAAAGACATTATGTATTGCGGACGCGTGACTCGCAACCCGGTCTACTGGTCCAGTGGCCCGCGATGCGCGATCGAAGTCCGGTCGTCGTTCGACCGTCTACGTCGCCCTCGCCGGCCTTATGGGTGAAAAGTGAGCCAACAATTACTCGGAACAAAATAAAAGTGATCGGTGGTGAGAACCGGTGCAAGAAGCGGCAGCCGGAACGAGGCGCGACGAGGAAAGCGCCGCGCCGCAGCGCCGAGCGCCACGGAGCTGCGCAACCGTGTCACTAGTGTGAAACGCTAATTGCAAACTGCCAGTTAGGCCACTGCGCCGACCGCTACAATTCGCGGAAACCTAGCCGCGCACTATGTACACTTGTTCACGTATCATCCAATTAAAAAAAACATATACGATACAGTAAACTCGCGTTAAACAGTAGGCGTAATAACATCCTAACGGCGAATCGTTACATTCCTAAAACAACTCCAGATAAAGCCCCAAAGCCAGTTCCATAAGCTATTGTTAAAAATAAATTAATTATAGAATCTACAGGAAACCGATACGGAGATCTCAGTTTGTGTCGCGTGAGACGCTCCGTGCATGCCTCGCTGTGACAATTTGAGTCCAGCTCAAATAGCGAGCGTCGACCGAGTGTCGGCGCTAACACTTTACATAATCGATCACAAGCGCCTCAGGCAGTAACTATGGCTAAATCACAAATATTACGCGGGGACCCGACGGCCTCCGTGTCGTTCTTCCCCTCGCTGGCGCGAGCACTGGACACGGATCTCTCACTGTCCACTGCACTGCTAAATTTAAATTCGTAGCCCGCAATCTTACAACTGTTCACATCACTTTCACTTTTATCATCGAAGAAGGAGCGCCGGTCGGAGTTCGTGGCCGGGGGCGAGGTCGAAAACAATTTTATTTCCAAATCGCGCTGGCCATTTAATGACGTTACGATCTCTGAGGAGATCTCCAATGCCAGCGGAGACCGTGACTCGGGGGAGCTCGCTCGTCTCGAAGGTGGGAATAAAGAGTACAGATTAGACGAAGTAAGAAGATCTCCAGTGGATGTGTCTCGCCTTTCTGGAGCACGGGAAGAGGGGTCGCTCCAACTGCGACGTAGAATAGTATCTGCGCCGCGTCTCCCGAGAGGTCCAACGACTTTCATCGAATCTTCCAATTTCGTGGGCGCAAAATCACCACTCGAATTTTCATCCAACAAATCCGCGATCGAGTCGGCATCCCAGATCTGACCTACGGGATCACAATAGCGACACTGACATGAGCTTACTGCAGATTCGGAAGGCGAAGCTGCCTCTATAAGACCGAAACGGGTAGCTTCTAAGGCTTCTCCTAAAGCTGAGACGCGATACGTCTCGGGCGCTGGTTCGGAGTACTCCAACACCTTGACATCTAAACGATATTGCATTGAAATATCGCGACAGTACGATTCTTCGTACAAGCCATGCGAGCCCGGCGACATGCTGCTCACTGCACAGTGTCCAACATCACCAATGTCTAACGGGGCCGCCGTCATATCGTGCGGCACAATGTTATTAGGTTTTCTATCTTTTTTGCGACGTTTCCGAGGTTTTATAATCCTAGGCAACATGGTTTCAGAGTTGGTAGAGCCGGAACTTTCGTCGCTGGCGACACTGACTGCATCCGTATTGTTATTGCGTCCGTTGCGGGCGGATCGCGTCTGTTGCTGCTGGTTGCGTTGCCTGTTATCCAGTGATTCGCATCTGTCCCTAGTTATTTGCTCCGTATGCCCAGAAGGGCGGTGATTCCGCTGCTCCGGTACTGTGGTATATTTCCTGCGATCGTGTCTGTTTTGTATGATGAGTGGGGCGCCCTGTGCGTGCATCGCCAGCTTGGACACAGGTGTGTTGCGCGCCGGCGGCGTGCGCCCCGCCATGGATATGAGGGGTGCGCCCAGCCACGCGTTCGGATGGGGCACTCCGTAGGGCGGGTAGTACTGTGGCGGGAAACCCGGTGCCGTGGCCCCGTACTGAGGGCGAGCGGGTTCGCGGCGCCCGAGGGCGGCGCGCTCGCCCGGACTCATGGTGTAGCGCGAGCCGTTTAACCCATATTCGAAGGCAGTCGCTTCACTGTCACAGTAAAAGTCCGAGTCGCGTATATATTTCGTAATCGTGTACTAACATCGGAGGCGCGCGGTGTACACGTGCGCTCGCCGCGGCAGACAACGGAGGACTGAAGTGAATGAGCGCGGACCGCGGCCGCAATCGGCGGGTGGGAGCGTCGCCGCTCGCCGCCGCTCGCTCGGGCGACTGTCGCTGTCGCGAGCGTCGTTGCACCGCAAAGCTTCACCGCCCTAATCGCTTAACAATTAAACCGTTGTTTACCTTTCCGCCGCTCTAAAAACAAAACGCCGCCGCCTTGTTTTACACGTTTCAAGCCGATAACGCGCTCTTTTTCATTCGTTGAATTTGCGATAACAACACATGTAACGACTACGTAAGAATTCGAAAACTATATTCACTTTTCAATATTAGAATTAGAAAAAAAAATTACAATAAACTATCTGTGAAGCTTACTTACCACCGAGGCGTCGTAATCTCGTCGGTTAAATTTAAGAAACTTACCTGGAAACATAAAGAATATTGTCATTAATAGTCCGTTAAGAATTTATATAATAACGTGCACGGAAACTTAATAACTTCAAAAACGACGCTTCCGTGAGCTTTAATGGTATTTCTAAGCGTGATGTTGTAAAACATGTGCATTTATTGATCTGCAAACCAATAACGAAACAACTGGCTTGAGCATTTAGTTTATAGCTTATAAGATCACAAATGTATCGACGAAAATAATATCTCCAAATACAAGATTACGAACTTTTATTGCGTTACAACTAACAAGCAAAACACATAAACTATGTAGAATATGGAGAACTGATCGCCAAACTTCGTTAGTCGGAGAGGCACCTCAAGAAGAAGATGTAGAATAAAATAATTTTGTACGCAATGATAATATTTGATAAATATTAAACTTCTAGATGGTGCAAGATGCATTGTTGTTGAACAATTAATTATTCGAGCTATTGCCAAACTTCCTACGCTGATGCATTCGTAAATAAGCAAACAAATTCGTACACTACATAAATTTGAGATACGTGTAAATAACAACAAATAAAAATGTATGGAATAAAATAATAAGACAAATAATTATTAGTTCACTTAATTTGCTATACGAGACTTTCTAAAGATGGAAGAAAATTTGTGGCTTTAGAAATCTAAAAGATACTAATTTTAGTTTTCATGTTTGCTCACATTGGTAAGACATTGCTATGATTGTTCAGACTTATGACATTACTAGCTGTCACCCGCGACTCCGTCAGCGTGAAATTTAAAAAAAAACTTAATTAGTAGCCTATGTGTTCTTCCAAACTATGTTCTATATCTATGCCATATTTCAGCGACATTCATGCAGCCATTTTGGAGGTAACTTCTAACAAACATTCATCAATCAGTAAGTAACAATTCAGTAAGATTTAAACTTGCATTTCAATGCACGTTAGTTTCAAGTTATTAATAAATGAAAGTGTTTACGACATTTATCTTGATCTTGATTATCGACTACCCCCATATGGCGGAGGCTTCCGCCCACAGGCGCGGGTGAAAGTGAAGCCTGACTCACGAGCCTCTCTCGAACGTTCAACTCACACTATGTATATACATATAACGTGTTCCATGTATTCGTGTTCATTTAGCATATTCATAATTGCGCATGTGTTAACCGATGGAACTTTCATCGCGAGAAAATATTCTTATCGAAAGTCCGTTTCGGATTCGACATCGGGCCGTGAATAAATAATACGCGAACACTTAACTCGCTGTTGCCATTTCGCTGACCGACTCGTTTAATTTGTGTTGCGTAACTCGATTTTATGGTTTAAGGGAAATTGTGTCACAATCGTATTTAGATTGAATTTAATGTTTTAACTTTCCATAGTAATAAAATGATAAATTTATTTTATAACTGTCGATTTTCACTCCAGTAAAACTTTATATAACAAACCAAATTTTAAGAAAATATTGATTTGACGACCACAGAGATATACTTAGTTAATTATAAAAAAAGAAGAATTCGAATCTTTTTTTTTCAAAACTTTTATAATACATTAATATTTTTATGAAAATAACGTAAAACAATGGATATTTAAACTCTACTCAAACATAACTTATTTATACACTATAATAATTAAATTAAACATTTGAGCTACAAAATTAAAATCATAACATAATTACGAACATCCACTTAATCAGCTAGTCAGTTAATCGTAACTTCAAGAAGAACCGGAAGAAACATTAATTATTAGAATGTCACCGGGTCAGTTCGGTTCACATTAACAAGTCAAATGTGGGACATTCTCGTAATCGATCGACTATAATTTGGCACAAACAAGACAACTGCGTATTGTACTAACGGTATATTGTTTAATTTATTTATTTCAACTTAGAACATGTGAGCGCAACGGTAAAATGGTCTTGAATTATTTTTACTGTAAGTACATTTATGACTGAAACCAATACTATCAAGAATCTAATTTATATTACTGATATAACAGCAGTCTCATCAAAATATATACAGGGTGTCCCAAAAGGTTATGTACATAGGAAGGGGGATGATTTTATACCTTCCGGGTCAATTTTGTAACCATCGGTTACCTACAAATATTGCTATATTTAAAAAAAAACTATTATGTTATCGTCAATAAATCTTTATCAATATGAAATAAAAAAAACAATACAACTAACAAAGATTTTAAAGAAAATTAATGCCCCAGGTGTAAAATTTTTAAGTTTTTAAAAAATGCCATTTATTTTTTTAATACCCAGAGGGGAATTTTTATTTTATTTTTCTGGTCACCCTTGTGACCACCCCTATCATCCCCCTTCCTATGTACATAACCTTTTGGGACACCCTGTATATAAAATCGATTAAAATATTTTGGTTGGTTACAATGCTTTATCTATCGATTGATTAGAGATAAAGCATATACCATTTGTAAACATTATTTTTTATTGATAAAGTTGTATCGCAATGGATAATACCAAGTTGTTACATTTATAAACAAACACAAGACATTTTATCAAGGAGAAAAACATAGCTCGTGTTTAAATGATCTTCATGCTCTAAAATTTTCATAGAAAGTCACATTTCTATGGAAGCTTTTGCTTCTATGTAACAATAGAAAAAATATAAAGACATAGTTTCACATAGATATGACAAAAAGTATAGATAAACGTCGCGTGCGCCACAAAATCATCCACTCTCGCTCTCACCGGTTCAAAGCGGTTCATTGCTACGACGGCTACGAGCTTGTTGATTGCCCACGGCTGGGTGAAAGTAACACCAGAGGGTTATGGGCTAGATGTTACGTAAATACCAATGTTACGTCAACATCCGCCAGAACACAATCATTACTACCGTTCTATGATTTATGATCGGTGATTTCACTTTGCGGCTATTTTGTGCAGCATTTGCTTTCTTACATTTATATTTGTACCATAAAAAAACGAAAACGAGCGGCGAGAACTGCGACCGGGATGATTTTTAAGAAACTACAGGTGCGTTGCCGCCCAAAGTTGTATAAAGAATAGACCGTTCCACAACTCTGCTGGGCGAGGTAGGAAATTCCACAAAAATCGCACCGTTGGGTAACGCTAGTCCAGGTGTTGTGGATACCTGATATGGCACAAAAGTTTCCAAATTTTTAATGGTTGATAAACAACCGTGAAAACACCACTTAAATTAATCATTCAACCTATAAAAAAGGGAAGATGCACAATGAAATTATAAAATAAGAAAACTGATCAATTTAGGCAGAACGAATCGACGTCCTACTAATTTACAATTCGGAGCACACAAATATTAGTTTCTTTGTTATTGGGGAAAGAAGATCGAGTCAATTACAACTCGTTACGTTTTTGTTGCATTTTAACCTGCTCTTTTTAAGCTTTACGTATATTTTTTAGATATTAATCAAGGCATCCTACAAACGAATCGTAAGTTTTGTGCAATTCTCATCAAATACTGTTTATAAATGTAATTGTGAATAAAGGTTACAAAATTAGGCTTTCAAGTACATCTATTTCAGATATATTCCAACTATAAATTTTAAACAATAAAGAGAAAAAAACCTGGTCAATTTATTCTGTCAACATATCTCTGTTAAGAAGTTCCGCCTTTCTCCAGTTCTCGTTTCATTCAATTTTCTTGGCAAAACTTCAAAAAGATGCACTTAAATTCGCCTTTTTTGTTTTAGTTTCGCTATCACGACGACAGCATTTACGACCTGTCACAATAGCAATGTTTTCCATGTACTATCCTGGCAGTGGTCCATACGACGATTCATATTCCATCTGGTAAAAAGGATTCCGAACCGTACTTTCAAAGATGTCTTTGAATATAATAATAAAGTCGTGTTAGTTACACTATTTATAACTCAAGAACTGGTGAAAATTGGTGAGAAGGTAGCTTAGAGCCAGAAGACGGACATAGAATACTATTTATTCTTTTTTTTTTCGAATTTATTCCTCGAAGAGATGCTTTTTATTTAACTTACTAATATTATAAATGCGAATGTTTAGATAGATGTAATATGGATGGATGGATGGGTGGGCTACACTAATTAAGTTTTTCATATATCCACGCGGACGGAGTCGCGGGCGACAGCTAGTATTGAATAAAAGTTATCATTTCTCACATCTCCTCTATGTTGTCATGTTTACTTTATTTACTAACTTGGCTGTAATAAACTATCATTATTTTGAGGTAGCTCCTTTTTAAACAACTCGAATATCGAAATGAACAGAATTCTTCGTTTGTTTTTGTTTTTTTATTTTGTGTTTATTTATTGTATTGTTACCTTTTTGACCGTGTAAGGTGTCTTTCTTTATTCTTTCCTACCTCCTTACTTCTTGGCATTTGTATGTCAGGAAGGCTAACACTTCTAATATATTTTTAAATATTTTAAGTCTTCTATGTATCCGCATAACATCATTAGATAACCTTTCTTCTTCAACAGATACCAATGTGACCTTTCACCTAATAAGATCGTATTTGCCTCCAGCTGTACAGTCGCGCACAATCCAATATATGTGACATTCTTTATAGTATAATGCGTTTAAACACTACAAAGATTGTTATCAAGTGTACACTTATTTGTTTACAGTGAAAGTAAAAAAAGTCGCTACATAGTAGAGATTGTAACCTTGTTAAATCTAAACATATCAGCAAAACAAATATTGCGTATTCATTTCTCATAAAAATAATAGTTCTTTTAAAAAACAATAACTAATTTGGGATTTTATTTGACCAATGAAATTTCTGAGATAATAATCTCGGCCCAATGGGAAAAAAATCCTACTACACCGATTAATTACTAGGACGGTCCGTCCAACGAGAAACACGCACTTATTTGTATGAGTTTCAGTTGCATCATTCACCCAAAGCACCTATACAAATGTAATAGATTACTACTATAGTGCTTTTAAAAGTTACTCGTTCAGAAAAATCATAAACAATTAATATTCCACTCTGCTCCTTACTAAAAGAGAGAACATCTAACTACATATCGAGAGTTACAAAACAAAGTCCACGAGTTTACTTTATTAGTTACCAAAGAGGCAAGGAAAAGCAAATATTTTGACAAATTTCAAGCTCCCGACCGCAAAAGTGGTAAAACCACCAACTAAAACTTGTTAAAAACTCGTTTCGTTGTTTGCACCTTTATTAACACTATCGACTTACGCTTTCCATTTTTTTCTCGCGTTTCGAGAACCATCAATAATAGCAAAATGAAATTTTATTAAAATTAAAGCACACAAACTTCTTTCAACATAAGTTACCGGAGTTATGTTGATAACAAATACAGTTAATATGGATTGAGAACATACTCTATTTAAAAAAGATAAGATTATACGTTAGTTGCTACGATGATATGACACAAATCAACGGAATTATGCCGATTGTATTAAAGTCAAACAGTTATCTTCCGTACATACTGGCTATTATTGGAAATTACTGCAGAATACTGTTGTGTTGTAGTACTATTTTATCTAAGAAATCAAGTTTATTTATGAATGATTTACAACATTCAATATAAAATTCTGATGAGTATAGATAATGCTAACATAAATAAATCTAAAATACAAAAGATTAAGAGGTGGTATTTTATATATTTACGATTTCTGGCAGACCTTCAGTATACAAAGAACTATTCTCTACCTATTTCAAGTACACAATTCTATCTTACTAATATTATAAATGCGAATGTATAGATGTTTGTTTAAAGGTACCAAAACGGCTGCATGGATCACGCTGAAATTTGGCAAAGATGTAGAACGTAGTCTGGAAAAACGTATAGACTACTTGTTAAGTTTTTTTATACCGTTCGGGCGGAGTTGCGGGCAACAGCTAGTATTCAAATAAAAATTAATGCTATTCCGTGGCAATAAAACAAATGACTTGTAAAATATAAATCCAAAACATCGATAACAATAAGCGCTTCACGTGACTACCGCGCGCCCGCACCGGAGGCCTAATGCGATTTTGATTGGCGCCGCCGTTCTAAGCCGGCACTTTCACTGAACACTAAGCGTTTACGCCATGCTTCCTTTATTCAAAGTAAGGCGCCGTTCCCACTGCTTTAAGTAACAAAGAGTTTAATTATTTCGTGCAGTGGGATACTAAATTAAGATTAGTACGCACAATTAACTTTTTAAATAGAAATCGAGGTAAGGAAGTCATTTAAATTATGCTAATGAAAATATTAAAAGTTTTAAAAGCTACTCACAAACATGATAGTCGCAGGAAAAAAACTTCTGCTAATTATTACTACACCAGTTTTAAAATACTAGAGAAAATCAAACAACATTTTTTAATTGACACTTAAAAGGGAAATGTAAATCCAATCCAAAGAGGTGACAAAACAATTTAACATCGTTGACGCCGTATAAACATGTCGGTACCTCGCTATAGTGACAGTCCCCATGTACGACGATTCCCTTACATTTAAAACCATTGAATTAAGAGGCACGCATCAATGGACATTTCAACGCACTCAAAGGGTTAAGGGACGCGTAAATAGAAATGTAAAAAGAAAAAACTCTCTCAATATAGCAGAGTTTTCTTTTTAAATCTGCAGGTATTCAGATGTCATTGTAAAAACGTATGAAGCAAAATAGCAGTTCTTGTAACGTAAACATATGAATGGAAAACACGATCGCGTATTTTTTTATTTCGCAAAATTATGTTCGAATTTACGTATTCAAAATATTCTTCAAAGTGAGGCTGCGCCCTATTTTTAGAATTGCCAGCAACGACAACGAAATTGTAAGTTAATATCATGTTATACGCTGACGCGGCACAAGCTTGCTTTACAGCGCTATAAACCAAGTCGGGCCACAAAGTCTGCGACACTAACGCCTATTCAGCCTCGTTTGTGCATCGTCTATAAATCGGGAGATCGCGTTGCATTCTTAGAGACGTCATTACAAACAGACCTATAAGACCGATGTATGAATCGGGACACAATTTCAACCATTCAAATTGATTCTTCGTGAAAACCGTCCACTAAACTCGATTGTGATACGTAATAATAGTTGAGTGTGTCATAATGAGGCGCCATTAGAAGCGCCAGAGTTATCAGAGTTCATTTGTCGTGTCTATTTTATCAAAGTTTTAAGCGTTCTTTTATAACATAGTTGAATGGAATTTCTTCGTTATTGAAAATAGTGATAACAAAGTTCAAAAGCAAAGGTTTTCAAAGCAATAACACAAAACTTCCATTGTTTCGACAATCTAGTTACTACATAAGCCATTTATCACAATCAGATATTATTTTATCAAACCACTTGTTTTGTTTTCCACTTAACTACGTTATCAGTGCTTAAGTGATAAAGCAGAATTCTAAGCAATAGTTTCTATATTACAAACACCCTACAAAATATTACACGATTAAATTATTTATAACACAAATAAATACGGAAGCTGATAACATTCTTATGATAATACTCTATCTGTAGACAACAAACTTACAACTGAGATAAAAATTATATATTTATATCAATTCTTAAACATACATTTTTGAGCTATACATATACAATACTAAGAGCGTCGGTGGCTCAGTGGTCAAGCACTTGACTTGCAATCTGCAGGTCCTGGGTTCGAATCCCGCCATGTACCAATGTGTTTTTCGATTTCCGATTTACATATGTACATTTATCCGACGTTCTTACGGTGAAGGAAAACATAGTGATGCAACCTGCACATATCTGAGAAGAAATTCAAAGATATGTGTGAAGTCAACCCGCACTTGGCCAGCGTGGTTGACTATGGCCTAATCACCCTTAACTTAGGGTAGGCTCCCAGCCCCTCGGTGGGGACATGCAGTGAGCTAATGATGATGAATCTACATCAAGTTGTTAAGATAAATATCTAAAGGTTCAGTAAAGGACATAAAATTTAAGTAAGACTCAAGATATAAGATCTTATGCAAATTTGAATATTTAAATAACAAAAAAAACATATTAAAGAAGCTTAGTCCTTTTATGTATATAAAATTTAGCTTTGAAAACATTGCAATATTTTATTAGTTACAAACCATTTTTTTTATGTCGACACTATAATTAACTTCTCAAATATTTAAATCTTACATTTTAACAAAGAGATTGGTTGATCCTTTATTTACGATCATTTTCATATTCTTCATCACGTCCGCAAAATATGCGTTTTATTCAAATAATCCTAAATCTTAGTACACATTCAAAAGATTTTTAAAGTCAACAAGGCCTTTTAGGAATAATTTTCTCGTAATATCAAAAACTTAAATCGAAAAACGTGAAGGGGTCACATATCCGTGGTAAATTCAATTACCAACGATGAAATTTACTTTCCCCATTCCAAGTCTTAGACGAAAACTGGAAATATAATTCCATTAATCCTCAAACTTTTCCAAGAAGCTCCCTGAAACCTTTATTAATTACTAATTCCACTTAAACAGAAGTTTCCATTTCAACAAGAATTAATTCCAATACTGTTTAATATTTTATTTTCGTTACATTAGTTATTTATTTGTAAAATACCATCAAAATAAATATAATAAGATGTTAGCATTTATCATAAAATCTAGACTTGTAATATTATCGTTATACCTAACCTTGACGTCTGTATCCGACGAGGGGTCACTTCTAAACTTTCTACAACCATGCTAGATTTGAAGTCGAGACAAAAGGTTGATAATAATCGCCTTTATCATATCCAATGGCAAACAATGGCCGTGGAACGCATCGAAGGTAGACACGCACTCCGACCTCTAGACTTCTCCCCTCCTGCGGGAGAGGGGGGCAAGGTCGCGGCGCCCTTGCATCTACCGTCCGCCCTTTGCTACACAAGGGTAGCGATGAAAATCGACCGTACGATTGGCTACTGTAATACATATAGCACGAAATGTACTCGCCACTAAAAGCGTACCGACTCGAGTCAAATGTTCAAAGATTTTATTTGTCTGACATTAAAATTTTGTTCATTTGTTTCTTTGTATTGCTGATACTAGATGCGTTTTACCTTTTTTATATCTTAATAGATGTTAAAGATAATATTTTAGTAAATATATTATATGAACGAGATAAGAGACTTATCTCGTTCATATAATGTACGTGTTGTGTTCATATAATATACGTGTGCGTAATTATTAACAAATTATTTATATTAAAAATTATTATTGCCGATAACTATTTAAAATTCATGATTATTTGGGCATCAAATAGTAACTAATCCTTCATTAAATATATTTTGACGTTTATCCTTTTTTACAATACTATTTCTGATTTTAAAAGTCATAAAATCGTGCATTAAACCTATTAATTTCTTTCCCTAAAATATTACTTACGCGTAACTTTCTCTGTAAAATCAAGTCGTCGGTAAGAATTGTTTTCAAAGTGAAGATGGTCGAGATTCATAGTTATTTAAACATTGCTAATTTATATTAAGACTAGAAAACATCGAGCGATTGTACTTTTTATGAACTTAACAAAAACCTTAATGTACCTAAAGAACAGAGGCAATCCACTGATGTTAATATTTTAAAAGAAATTGAGTTCTATTCGTCGGTAATTTGCTACTTAAAGACCACTTTATACTATCTACATCAACAGAGCGATTCATTATTATTGAAAAGCTTATCGTATTAAGAATATTCTAAATCATAAGGTGGCAAACGAGCGAGCGACCACTTGAAATATCGCTGAAATAGCGAAGCGACAGTTGCCCATAGACAAACGCAATTGCATATGCGTTGCCTACCTTTAATCGACAGAGGAAGCGATGCACAGAAAGGTAATATTTTCCCTCTCTTTCATCCGGAAAATCCACTTTCCAACCTTTCCTTATAAGAAAAATGGTGGGAAGGGAAAGAAGACTAAAATTAGGCCTCCGGGACGCACACTCATCAGATAAAACGCGGAATTGTTTCCACTTTACATCTGTCATCTATATGGTCGTGGCATCGGCCAAACCTGGCCATTCATGCGAAGATGTTAAAGCGGGCTCTACCACTGTTAAAAATAATAAGTTAGCAAAATGTATTATAAATGATCGCAACAAAAGAGTTTTTTATTAAACCCTTTTACAGTGAGTACCTATTTAGGATTAGAGCTATAATAATTACAGTTTACAAAGACAGCAGGTGGCGTTTTATTTGGCCAAGTGCCACTTTCCAGTTCACTTGAAGCAAAAGAGAGCATTGTTTGATTACATCGCTACGTCCCGTACGTGACCAAGGGGGTGTAGCACTTCTATTATATGATTTTATTCAATATCCCTCTTGAACGATACATTTGTTCTTCAGTGTAGAATTTGAAAAAAAAATGTAGTAAATTACAACGTTCAAATGTTTCAACTGGTTGTTGCCCGAGAGTCCGTCCGCGCGAGATTAAAAACTTATTAATTAATAGTCTATATCTATGCCAAATTTTAGCGCAATCAATGCAGTCGTTCTGGAGATACTTTCAAAGAAACATCGATCCATCGATAGATCATAACATTCGCATTTATAATATTAGTTCGAAGTACGATAAAAAGATTAAATTGGTGTTAAAAAGTTTTCAAGTACATATTTTAGGATGTTGACATTAAGAATGCAATTATAAACAAATAACGAGACAAACATAGTGATCCGATATTAACAATGCAAATAAAACAATTAGTCACGTTTATTACGCAATCAAATACGAAAGTCACCACGTTTCATATCTATAAAAACCGATCGATGACAAGCGTGCAATCAAAAAAGACAACTGACATTTTTTAAATACGAAAAGAAAAAAAAGATAAGCACGCGACGTGTTACATAAACATATAGTGACAAAGAGGTATTTCGCAATGTTTCCATAGAAGGTGGGTTGCGCAAATCGTAATGACGTCATCTCGCTTGTTCCGGCTTCACTTTCGCGAAACACTTTCACCTCGGCATGTGGCGCGGGCGCCGCGTCCATTGTCATTCCGCTTAGGCATCCGTTAAAGTTTATTCCGATACCGTTATACGATAAAACGGATACTGTCGAATTAAAGTAGTACCATACATTTTAGAACAATTAAAAATACATTTAGAAATGCTATAATCTAAAGAAGGAACAAAATATATTCATCATAATTACAAATCTTTAAAAAAAAAAAGACTAACGTTGACATAAAATTAGATTTAAAATTATTATTCGCCGAATAAAGAACAAAAGATCACGCTATTTTATTACACGAATCGATTATTTTGCTGGACAATCGAATTGTATTAATTTGAATGCTAAGTAAAATCAGGTCGAGAAATGGAAATTACTATAATAAGATCAAAAGGTAAACGAGATTAAATAAATATAGAACCTAAATGGAGAACTTACCGTTACGACAATTACAAGAAAATTAAAAGACATTTAAAGTAATATATCAATAAGGTTGAATATAATCGGATCATGTCTAAAAGTTTTGTGACTCGTGAAGTTCTCGTGACTTTAAATAACGTAACATATAAAAGTCTAATACAAAAACCCCTTAAAATATTAACTAAAAGGTGCGATATTTGGGTATGAATAAATATACTTTAGATGCACGAAATAAAATATTCAAAAACAAAACAATATTATCAAACCGGTCACCGCCTTCTTCAGAAAACACCACCATTATAGGTGACCCAAAAAGGATAATAAACATATTAATATGCGTTAAATTAATATAAAATTAAGTTATAAAGACACTAGATAAGACACGCGAATCAAACAATATCGTGAGATTCCAAGAACAAATATGTTCAAAGATATTGCTGAGACAATTAGCAAAGAGGTTATATAGCAAAAAAATATAGACAGCACAGTAATGAGAAAGACATTCATCTACTTTTCCATCGCTAATTAATAGTCGTCATAAACAATTCCCACGGCTATCAGAAAAATATCTACAGCTTGTCACTTCTGTTCAATTCAGGCAAATATACCTTTAATCGTATAAGGGAAATACATCTTAGCCTATATTTTTTACAGTTTCAAATACTTACCAATCTTACTAATATTATAAATGCAAATGTTTAGATGTATTGATGTTTATTAGAAGATATTTCTAGAACGGCTATATGGATCTCGCTGAAATTTGCCAAAGACGTAGAATACAGTCTGGAAGAACACGACAACGATAGTTTAACGCGACAACTAATTTATAATAAATTAGCTTTGCTGTTAATCATTGTTACAAATACCCCGGCGGTTAAATAAAAAATCGAATAGTTAAAAGATTTGCCATTCTACGGCAAACATAGCTAAAAAGGTAAAGTGGAACATTCTTTAAATACTTTTAGCGTTACCTTCACCTTGTCATTGTTGGTACAAACTAAATTTACTACACAATTCAAACCGCGCTACGATATAATTGTGATCAATTTACTTCGCATCTGCATTCAAAATAAATCGAGGTAAATAACTTCTGTCAATCAACGTTACAATTAAGGGCCATTCATAACCAAATAGGGGAAATCGTATGAAATGTAGATAGGATTCGACATAGCCAATCACTCTGCATCTATAAAATTTAGGTCAACTTCTATGTTGTAAAGTCGTCGAACGTCTACGTATTTCTGTATATTTCATTTCAAATATATAATTATTTAAATATTTTGTTAACTTTTCGGTAACAAATAATAACTTAAAGATGTAGTCCTTGAGAAAAATATGAATATTTCTTAATCAAAGAATACCTCGCGCTACTGTCATCAGACAAAAATACGATTACATCGTCGTCAGTTCACTATACGTACCCACTGAAGGGCTCGGAGCCTACCCTAAGTCAAGGGTGACTAGGCTATAGTCAACCACACTGACCCAGTGCGGGTATGTTGACTTTATACATATCTTTGAATTTCTTCACAGAATCAGACACAAACCACATTGATACATGGCGGGATTCGAACCCACGACCTACAGATTACAAGCCAAGTGTTTAACTCCTAAGCTGCCGATGCTCGAAAATATCGAAAATACGATTACGATCTTTGGAAATTAAGATGCAATTAAGATTGTTATCGATTTTTACGACGTTTTAATGCATTTTAAGTAAAATATTGTGTAATAATGAATAATATAATTATTTATGTAAATAAAACAACACATATATAAGAACTCGTAGCGTTCCCAGATGCAGCTCAAACAGCTTTCTCTTGTCAAGCTGACATTAAAAAACTAGGAACCCACTTATTGCTTAATTGAGGACACATAAATACAAGTTTTATAAAGCTTATAATTTCTTAACTAGAAATTGTCATTTTTTATCTAAATAAAGACAAACAACTGGAATATCTTTATATTTAAAATACAAAAAAATCAAACTAAAAATTTAATAAAATAAATAAAACAACGAATGGACAACATTCCCACGGAATCAAATTTACAAACGTTGTAAATTAATAAACATGTTGAAACAGGCTTATTAAGTAAAAATGTGCTACTACATAGTAGAATGAAAACATCAGTGAAGGAAAACATCGCGATGCACGCACATATCTGCGAAGAAATTCAAAGATATGTGTGAAGTCAACCCGCACTGGGCCAACGTGTTGACTTTGGCCTAGTCACCCCTAACTTAGGGTAGGCTCCGAGCCCCTCAGTGATGACGAATGCTATCATGCTTTTATATTTTTAAAGCCTAAATAAAATTTAAAAAAAATCTCATAGCGAAATCAAAAAGCTTTACTAATAAATGAATTTATTACAATTAAACCTCAATAACGAAAACTCATAAAACACAAGTATTATGACTTAGAGACTAGAAAACTCGTTCTCCGTACGGTTGCTACCGGCATTTTTTTTCTATTATTACTACCCACGAGAAAAACGTGTCGATTAAAAAGATAAGACCAATTGAAGTATGTAAATGGTTCCCAGGATTCCTACTAGAGAATTATATCATGAGTTAGAATGGTATTTTGTTAAATTTAGCGGCTTTGTAAACATATATTTTCATTTAGTACTAGCATACGCCCGCGACTCCGTTCGTACAGAATTCATAAAAAAAACTTATTTAATAGCCTCTGTGTTCTTCCATCTATCTACATCTATGTCAAATTTCAGCGAAATCCATGCAGGCGTTCTGAAGATACCATCAGACAAACATCCATCCATCCAAACATTCGTATTTATAATATTAGTAAGAAGTAAGACTAATTTCATCTGAAATTATCTATTTTTCTATATTAAATGAATAATGGTTATAAATGCCAAGATACATATTTTGAACAATATTTTCAGCTATAAATTATTACCATGAAATGACTTAACACAGATGTTTTATAAAAGATGACGTCACGAGAAACAAAATAAAAACTCTATATTTAATTAGCTGGTTTCCAAATAAAAGTAAAATATCTATAGTCCAGCTTCATAAAACATCGAAAAGCGAAACATTTGACAAAACACCTTTCTAATATCTAGAACAAGCACAAAAAGAGAACGATCCAATTCGAGCTACTTGTCACAGCGAATTTCCATCAACGTTTTCTATCGAGCGTCTGTTGTCTGAAACAATCAATTACATCTTCCCACACTTTCCATCGCTATTGTGAGTGAGCGGGACAATAGCGTCATCAACTGACGATTTGTCAAATGTCGGTTATCACGGATCACTATTTATACTAAATAACCGGGATATTTGGCTTTTGATTTCATGAGACTTGCACGATTTTTGTAGAAATGAGTCATTTTAAGAAATATCGATAACTGTCTATAAACGCGGATTGTTATTAAAATACTAGCTGTCACCCGCAACTCCGGCCGCGCGGAATTAAAAACAAACTTAATAAGTAGCCTATATGATCTTCCAGACTATTTTTATATGTATGCCAAATTTAAGCGAGATCCGTTCAACCGTTCTGTATATACATCCATCCATCTAAACATTCGCATTTATAATATTAGTAAGAAACAAGATAATCGGGATATTTGGTTTTTGATTTCATTACACTTGCACGATTTTTGTAGAAATGAGTCACTGAGAAATAGCGTCAACAGTCTATAAAAGCGTACATAACAACATAACATCATCAGCTCACTATACGTCCCCACCGAGGGGCTCGGAGCCTACCCTAAGTTGAGGGTGATTAGGCCATAGTCAACCACGCTGGCCAAGTGCGGGTTGGTTGACTTCACACGTATCTTTGAATTACTTCTCAGATATGTGCAGGTTGCATCACGATGTTTTCCATCACCGTAAGAACGTCGGATAAAATGTACATATGTAAATCCAAAATCGAAAAACACATTGGTACATGGCGGGATTCGAACCCAAGACCTGCAGATTGCAAGTCAAGTGCTTGACCACTGAGCCACCGACGTTCTTTAAAAGCTTTTCTTTCTTATAAAAGCGTATTGTTATTAAAATATTACACAGAAGTAGATTATAGAATTATTCAAACTAAATGATTTCCTAATAAAAATATAAATATAAGTATTGAATAGAGTTTAAGATTTTATTGGTATGCACATCTTACTAATATTATAAATGTGAAAGTTTAGATAGATGTTTGAAGGTATCTCCGAAACGGTTAGACGAATTTTCATAAAAATTGGCACACATGAAAAACATAATCTAAAGAACACGTAGGCTACTTATTACGTGCAGACGGAGGGGCGACCGACAGCTTTTAAAATAAAATTGTGACAAAATAATCTGTCCTTTTTTCGGTTTCAGTCCGCAATATGAAATTACTTGTTATTGTTTTTATACAGTGATAGCGAATGAAAGTTTAACAGTGCCAATATTTTTAAAGCTAATTAAGTTACGAGTTAAAAATACTTGATCGGTACACTTATCGCTTTCTCATAAAAAGGCACAAATAAGTTTATCGATAAAAACTGAAATTCACTGTACAGATATCGAGTCCAAGATCAAACTTTTTATAAATAAAAATCTTCAACTGTCCACGCGTGACGAACGCCGATTCCATTAACTACACTTTCGCACAAGATTTGCACTCATTTTGGTTCTTTATAAAGATTACTGACCACTCAAACATTCACATTGAAATCGACAGACAAAGATAAAAACATTCGAAAGAGCCATATTAGTAAACTCTAAATTTTAAATTTTATAAATGTGTTTTTAGAATATATATGTCATATTCTAAAAACACATTTATAAAATAGGTATTATCAGGTTTTATTATATATTTAGTGAACAAAATAGTCCCCAAATATACTGTTGAACAAGTTTATTCAAACTTAAATTGGAATTAACAAGAGCGAACCGTCATTAATTGGATGTATTTTTATCAAGTAAATATTTTTTTTAATTGGCATCACTGATTGGTAGTAAACATATAAAAACTTTTTGGATATAACCTCTTATCGCAACCGCGTCACAAACAACGCCGCGTCAAAGACTAGACTGGTCGGTGTTAAAATTTTACCATGGCTCAAACCGGTCAATTATGTCTATACCAGCTGTCGCCCGCGACTCTATCCAGGCGGGATTAAAAAAATTGATAGTAGCCAATTCTCGTACCTATTGAATATGCATAAAAAATGTCATAAAAATTGGCCAAGCCGTTTCGAAGTAACTAACATTGTGGAAGAATTTTGTTTATATGTAGACGAAATTCCATTGCACCAATAGCCTTACGGTTTAAAGTACGGAATATCGACCACGCAGTCATGGGTTCAATTATATAGTGAATCATCCTAACAAACGCATTAAATTCTTATGCACACGAGAAATATCAGTAAAATAATGCCAATAAAAGATGAAAAAATAATATAACTTAAATATTTTTTTATTTACTCCTATCCACCATAAAAAAACAACGTTCAGTTAAATGATCAAGATTGGCACTTACGCTAATAGTAATAAAATTCAAAAGTAAATCTAAAAATTAATCCAACTGAAACGGTGTGGCTAAATCGATTTCAGATTCGTATTAGTGTAAAAGAGAAAGTTAGCAATAGAAAATGGTTGATTTATTTAAAAACTACAAAACCTAAACAATGGTTACGCATGTTAACAAATATTTGGGTTACACTGTTAATTGATTTGCCAATACAGAGAAAGTAACCATTCAGATTTAAATAAGATGATTTGCAAAAAACACATTTTTTCCGTATTAAAAATTACAAAATATAAATCTGTATCAAAATGTTAATGTAAAACAAATAATATTACTATAAGAACTGATATTACATGGAAAAAATTTGAGAAAAAAAAACGATACGAATAATTAAAATTTGCAGACAGTGAAAATCAGGTACGCCACAATTCGAATATCGCGATGAATTAGAAAACACTGACAATCACAAAGAAATTTAACCTTCTTGAAAAAAAAAACTATTAAGTATAGTCAGAGGCCGCAAACTAATAATGTTAAGATTATAATGAATTAATAATTTTGACATTCTCGGATAATAAATTATTTTCAATAACAAAACCAACTTCTTTAATTTTTCCCGCTATTTATTCTCACTATCAATAAAAAACCAATAGATGGCGCTGACGATTATATACATGTAAGTTATTAAAGTTGTCACTAGATGGCGCTGTTTCCATATTCACAGAACAAAATGTGTCATGTGAAGCACAGAAAAATCTCAAAGAATCCTATCTTACTAGGCCAAATAAGCTTATCCCAGTAAAACTCTGAAGTTCTCTCTCAATTCGCATTGCTATGAAAATCACATGGAACTTACCTTGTAAATTGTCGAGCATATAACTAAGCAGCTTCGCGGTACCATTGGAGTCGTTGTAGATGGATAGCATCTCCTTGCTGAGCGGGTTACCCTGCAGCCCGAGGAGTTGAAGGTGGAACAGCTTGCCCAGCTCGTATGGCAACACTCGCAAATAGTTGTTGTTCAAGTGCAACTCTCTGGAATAAACATTAATATTGTTAATCTTATGTTTTAGTGAAAATAGGATGTATTACAATTCATAGACAATAAAATTTAATTACATACTTTATTCTTATAGCCATTTTTATGTATTTTATAAGAATGTTGCAAGTTTCATCCATACATTCGTATTAATGATATTAGTTTTTACTAATGCGAATGTATGAATGGATGGACGTTTGATACTAGGTAACTCCAGAACTACTGCGTGGATCTCAATGAGATTTGGTATAAATATACAGTCTTCAAGAACACATATACTACATATGATCCCCGGAGTGTAAATGGTTCCTGTTGAATACCTTCGATTAACAAATTTACTCAATAACTCTGCAACGGCGACATATCTTATTGAATTTTGCCACAAATATTTACAGTCAAAGTCTAAAATAACACAAATAATCCTTTTCATCTTGTTTTTTTTTAATGCTACGCGGACGTAGATATGGGCAAAAGCTATTTTATAATATACTAGCCGTCGCCCGCGACTCCGTCCGCGTGGATAAATAAAAAACCTTAATTAGTGTAGCCCACCCATCCATCCATCCACATTACATCCATCTAAACATTCGCATTTATAATATTAGTAAGTTAAATAAAAGGCAACTCTTCAAGGCATAAATTCGGAAAAAAATGAATATATAGTATCCTATGCCCGTCTCCTGGCTCTAAGCTACCTCCTCACCAATTTTCAGGCATATCGGTAAAGCCGTTCTTGAGTTATAAATAGTGTAACTAACATGACTTTCTTTTATATATATATATATATATATATGTGTGTGAGTCGACTAAAAAAAAATTATTAGGGGAACATTCAACTAATAAATAAAGTTTAAGGGCGATCAGTGAAATAATTCTCATGTAGCTAACACTAGTAATATTTACACATTGTTGCGGTGCTATAAAAGGTCATTGACCTCTGTGTGTCATTGGTTGAGGTGTCATAACTCGATGTTAGCTAAACTTTTAACTGTACAGTACTATTAAATTTTTATAGCAGCTCGCTATTTCACACAGGATCTTAACGGATACGGAGCAAAAAAATGGTAGACGCTTTCATATGGAAGGAGTGGGCCCACTTGAGTCATAAGGTTTGAATCTTATAATACTAAAAGGTCAATCCTTAGGGACAAGTTCGCGCAGTGACGCGAATCACCGTTCTTATCGATACTGAGTTCAAAGACCTCGGCTATCTCGTTTGTTTGTCGACAAAAAAATAATTTATACCTTGTTTTCGACCTGCCCGGTAATAAGGGGCTTTATCTATTATCATATTTTTAAAGCACGTGCTTTGTTTTTAAACAAGAAACAACCTTATCGCGTTCGTGATATGGATCACAATGGTATGTTTTTAAACCAGTGTTGATAAGTGTATGCGAATTTTTGAAGCATATTTGTAATTCTGTGTATACAGTCGCCGTCCGAGTTCATTGGTAAATTATGCAAGTTGCTTGGCAGCGCCTGTCTTATTGAATATTTCTTGTTTATTTTCCCATCTTATTTAATTTTATTTTTCTATAGAATTATTGAATAATAGTTGTCGCCTGTGACTCGGTTCGCACGGTATTAAAATAACGTAATAAATAGCCTATGAGTTCTTCCAGACTATGTTCGACATTTATGTTAAGTTTCATCGAAATCCAACGAGTCGTTCCGGAGACACCTTCGGACAAACATCCATCTATCCAGTAATCTAGACATTCGCATTGAAATATTTTTTTTTTATATTGAAGATAATATTGTAAAGGAACGATTACGATAAGAGGACGTCCTTGACGTCATAATACTGGTCAAAGTGATGACACTGACAATGGCATTGAGTGCTTATGCCCTCTGTGCGCTTCTCTCCGCTAGTAGTGACCTCACTAGGGCCATTATTTTTAGTGGAAGTGGGGAGGACCAGTAGTACAGTAGTAGATCGGCTAATGTTAATTTCCAAAACCTTAAATTACTACCTAAATAAATACGTTATGTACACCAATATTTACATATGTATAAGATCTAATACTATTTAATTGATAAGTTGTATGTGTGTTATATATATGTTGTTGTTGTGCTTAAATAAATAAATAGCAATGCCTATAAATATCTGCAACGTCAGTACTACAGATGGGTTGTTTGTTGAAAAGAGAAATACTTAACTGACCACTCCGCTCGTAGATAACCCGAGCCGATAAAGTCAACCAATGCATCATAAAGTTGCATCTTTTAGGCTCTCCATACACAAAGCAACGTAAATTGTCAACACTAATATTGTATTATTATTGTTATTTTTGGAAAAATATTAGCAGATTTTTTTTGTAAATTTACTATTATAATATTTCTTTTACCATTCCAACTAAGCTGTAGGCTTGTGCTAGGATATGCTTTACGACAATAGTCGAATGGCGGGATTCGAACCCCCGACCTCGTGATCGGAAATACGTACCCTTAACCATTAGGCTATTGACGCTTTCATATTGTATAAACACATGTTAAATCGTCAACACGAGTCGTCAATTCGGTCAGTACGTATAGCGACAAGTCAACTGTATAGACTTAATTTAACTTTTCTCAAGACGCTCTAGTTAGGATCCACTGTCTTCAGCGCAGACAGAAATGACGGCAACGCGTGTTGAAACCTCTATGACATTGAATTGCGTAAACGACTAAAAACGTCGGATTGTACGAAGGACCATAAAATAATCTTATAACGTAACTCTTTTCGTTGGTTGGTTAAAGATTGAATGTTTACATACCTGAGCTGTATGAGGTCGCCGAGCTCAACGGGCAGCGAGCGTAGCTTGTTGTTGGACACATCGAGCGTATGCAATGCGCTCAGCTGGCTGATCTCGGGGGGCAACCGCTGGAGCGAATTATCGTTGAGGTACAACTCCGTGAGGTGAGTCAGTCGAAACAGTTGGGGCGCTAGAGCGCGCACACCTCCTGTTACCTGAAATTAATAAAAGATTTTATTATTCACTAACTGCCAATGACTTCATCCACACGGTATTAAAAAAACGTAGAAAGTAGCCTTCCGTTGGATCCTTTGACACGTTCTGGAGGTACATTCTAACAAACATCTATCCATCCATACCTCCAAACTTTCGTATTTATAATATTAGTAAGATGACATAAAACTTTACTAATTTGAAATAAATATTACAGCAAATTTTGATTCACTACCTCTTTTGTGCGAACAAAAGTATTCCTGCAGATCGCGTGACAATAGCTCACCAAATTCTTAATTCAATTATACATTGCTACAACACGTTGCTGCATTTTAAAGCTAAAATATAATTTCAATGCAGTCATGGTATCATGTTGCCACATTTTCAAAATTAATTGTCATAAAATGCTACGGATTACATTTTCTTCGCGTTAAAATTACTATTTAAATAAATTATATTACTAATAATCCGTCCGCTCAATTGAACTATATTCAGACTATGTTCTAACATCTAGGAAAATTTAGCGTGTCCTCTTAAACCGTTCTGGAGATACCTTCTAACAAACATCTAATCTAAACTTTCGCATAATATTAGTAAGTAAGAAGTAAAAAAAATGCATGCTGGTTGAGCTTAAATAAATCATTCGCGATGTTAAGTACAGCTGCATTAAATATGCTTACCTCAAGCGCGGTCCAGCACCCGGGCTTGCCCGCCGCGCGCTCCGCGTCCGACATGATGCGGTACTGGCGCCCGCTAGCGCCCTCGTGCTTGTCTTTGTTGCGAGACATTCTGTCACCTGGAAACAGTTAATACATACATGACTCTTTTGATACACGACACAAATACAAGTATATATTTAAACGAATAGTATTACAAAAGATAATATTAAGCAATGTGTGAAAAATCGTCCTATCCTTATATTAATGCAATTAAGACAAAACTTATGTATCACATTCAAACATACATTATGACCATCAAAGCATCATCATCATCAGCTCACTAGACATCTCCGCCGAGGAGGTCGGAGCCTACCCTAAGTTACGGGTGACAAGGCCATAGTCGACCACGCTGGCTAAGTGCCGGTTAGTTGACTTCACACATATCTTTAAATTTCTTCACAGATATGTGCAGTTTGCATCAAAACATACTTCTCTTTACAATCCTTATTATATTCCCTTTTAAGTTACACTTTTGTAAACAATTTCAACGGATATTACAAGATTTTAAATTTAATTATTACTTCGAATAAATATAATACTAAGCTAATTATAAACTCAACAATAAACTACATTATGAAAAATATCTCAAATAATTACTGACTTCTGAGGTAAAATTACAATAATACGAACACTTCAACATCAACTATATTAAAATTATTACGCCTTACCCAACAAAAGGTCATGGAATAAAGTAAAAAAAAAACTTTTGACAACAGATTCATATATGTATGTACATCTTGTACTGGAAAAAACTATTTTTCCCCATAGTAAACAATATAAATGTCAATTAAACAAGAAACGCAACAAGCATTTAACATGTACGTAATCGTAATATTATAAATACGAACATTTAGATGGATGGATGTTTGTTTGAAAATATCTCCAGAACTGCTGAACAGATAGCGATGAAATTTGGCAATAGAACATAGTATGGAAGAATACATAGGCTACTAATCAAGTTGTTTTTTAAGTCTTCGCTGATGAAGTCGCGGCCGACAGCTAGTCTGTTATAATACAATTCGACCCTATTCAATTCACTTGACCGGCTTAGGTCGATCAAGGTTTACCTCGCTGTCTTTTTCCTTCTCTTTATCCGTCTACAGTTATATTTAAAACATAGTAGTAATGTCCCTAGAAGGTTTTTTACTAATATTATAAATGCGAATATTTGGATGCACAGATAGATGCGTATTAGAAATCTCCAGAACGGCTGCATAGATATCGATGAAATTTGTTATACATGTAGAACATTCTGGAAGAATAAATAGGCTACGTATGATCCCGGAAATATATACAGTTCCCGTTGGATACATTGTATTAACATTTATTCAATAACTTTGCAACGGTTCGACATATTTAAATTTGGCACAGATATAGCACATACTCTGAATATATCGCGCGGAAGAAGTCGCGAGCAAAAGTTAGTGTTTAAATAACAACAAAAGTTATGGTAAAAAAAAAATAAAAAAATCTGTGTTATTTATCTTCTGCATAAGGACTATGTAAATTTCTGACATCACGATGTTGGTATATTGCACTTTATTTTGGCTTTAAAGGCAATTTAAGTTTAATCTACGATCAAATATGATGAGTATTTCCTTTTAATTTATTTAACAAAAACACCGTACCTACCTATTCGTTTAGTTGTTTCGATGTAAGTGTTATAAAACAATCTTCTCAAGTTTTTTTTTCTAGGAATAAACTATGTTTTTAAACCATACAATTAAGTTAGTCAGTCAACTCTCATTTGTAGAAATGTAAGCAAACTTTTTAATACAGCAATTTAGAAATCGTTTAAAGTATCCCAAATCAAACATAGCTGAAAGTGAACAGACCGTATTCAGATGCCTTTTTCATACTTATTGATTGTATTGTTAAAGATAAAGAGAACGTCGTTGACGCGCTTTCCCTTATGCGCACGCGCACGACGCGTATAAATTTAAAATCGTAAGTGGCTATGCAAATGACTTTAGAAAATAATCAAACACATTATATATATTGGATTATTCTTGACTTATCAAATGAAATACGTCAAGGTAAAGAGAAAAAATATAATAGGAAAATAAATTTTGATTCTTAAATACGAAAATTTTGAATATGCGAAATCACACTTTTTGCCTTAATCTATATTATTCTATTTAGTAGTAACTGTATCACCTACCGATGTAATACATTTCATCGAATTAACATAATTTAAAAACTTTAGTTTTTATAAAAAAAAATGGTCAAGGTCGACCACACTTAAAAATGCCTAACTTAACAGCATGTCTGTATTAATCCATTTCAACAACCAAAATGGTTAATTTGTTTTGAACTTTGAAGTAACGGATAGTTAAATTATTTGACGTTCTGAATATTTTGCCTAGAATGAAATTCAAAAACAATAATTGTTGGAAAATTCCTGAAACTTGAAAAAGGATTGTGTGGGAGATTGTAGACGCCTACAGCAAATAGCGTGGGTGTAACTCAAATATAGGTCATGACTTAAACGTAGGAAAATTTCAGAGATTGCGACAAATTGAGGTTAATAATTTTTGTTTGCTATTTTTTAAACTTACATTAAAATGTTGATGCAATGTTAATTTTTTGCAAAGATTGCATCTTTAAAACATCTCCATTGTGTGGAAAAATCCATCAAATGGAACTCGGCAAGGAACTTTATAATTTACTTAATTTATAATAACACCAACAAAAATCACAGATTTATAACATCCGAAATCAATATTTTAACAGTAGTAGAGCCCGCTATAACATCTTCGCACGAATTGACCCGGCTCGCCCGGTACCGCGACCACACAGAAGACAGGCGTGACGTGGAAGTAATTCCGCGTTTCGTCTGATAAGTGTGCGTCCCGGAGGCCTAATTTAGTCCTCTTTCGCTTTCCACCCTTTTTCTTACAAGGAAACGATGGGAAGTGGACTTTCCGGATGAGAGGCAGCATGGAAAGGGAAAATATTTTCTTTCTGTGCATCCTCTCCTCCGTCGATTAGAGGTAGGCAACGCATAAGCATTTGCGTATGTCTATGGGCAACGGTCACTTCGCTATTTTAGCGATTTCAGGTGGCCGCTCGCTCGTTTGCCACCTTATAATATAAAAAAAAATCCAACCCTTGAAATCGAACTGATAGTTATTTTATGTGTAATTGTAAATGATTTGCCATGACGGAAAATTAATAGACCGCCCTAAAATTTGTTTCTGATCCCTATTGCGATTTTTAGGTCGGTTGATTTGAATCAAATAGAATAAAAATACGGCTGAGAAATAAAAATAGTTCACGAACGATTAATTTCATCCTTAAGAATCAAAACTGCGTTTTAAAAATAAAGACATCTTTTTATTTGAATTGTTATATAATTGTTTTACACTGAAATCGCAACAGTTGCGATGTTTCAAAAGTGAAATCGCAGCTGAATTCGACGGTGCTATAACGGACAGTGTGGCCATTACGCGAATGCGGTGGCCACAGATTGAGTCACCAGTCAGAGGGTACACATTGACATCATAAGTAAAGCTTCTTCGATGTAACCGTAAATATACTTTCTCTTATTTAATTATAACAACACGTTAAGAGACACACAGAGACATTATTAAGTCACACGTTTTGGTTTCTTTTTTTATATAATAAAAAGGTAGCAAACTAGCCAGTGACCACCTCATTCGTTAAAATAGCGAAGCTACCCCTGCCCATAGACATGCGCAACTGCAGGTGCGTTACCTGTGTATCTCTACCTCCGGTACCTCCGGTAGAGATACACAGTAAGGGAAATATTTCCCTTTCTGTGCACCCCTTTATGAGAAAAGAGTGCGGAGGGAAAGAGGACTAAAATTAGGCCTCTGGCATTAAATAATTTAAATCTAATACGGATTACATTATCTTATCAGATAATAAGGTCAATGTTCTCATAGTTCATAGTCATTCAATAATCCAAAATATTATACAGTAAATAAATTATAAAGCCTACGTGATATTGTGACCGAAATATCTTTGCCTCTTGCAGTCTTTTAATGAAAACAAATACATGAAAGTAAACGAAAATTAAAATCGAGGGCACGCTTATTATTCATATTAATAAGCTTTCCGCGAAAACGATTTAATTCATTTTGCGCATACGCGTTCTTTTCTTACGGCAGACGCGGCCAATTTAATTATTTACGAAATTCGTGTCAAGGAGTTTTTTTTTATTTTTATAAATATTAATTCTTTAGTTTCAGTCCTTATTCATGTAAACAATCAAATATTCTTTCTTATATTTTGATGGATATTTAAATTAATATTTTATTACTTCATGCAGTATTGAAACAGTTCGTTAACCTAGGAAGTACCTTGAACTCTTAACTTGAACTTTAAGGAAATTAAAGCACATATAGGTTTACTCCGGCTTTTTAAATAGTCTAGAGTTTGTCTAGAGTTCGTTCCCTTTCTAATCTTTTAAATTATCTCTTTCAATTTTTATTATTAATTAGATCACGTTTAATGGTTCTAGATAAGTGAAAAAATTAAGAATAGGACCTTTTTTATTTCACTTAACATTTCAATTTTATTTTCAACCCATAGAGCGATATTTATAACTTAAAACAATACGATAACTTAGAAGCGAGTTGGGTTAAACGCATTGTATAAATGACTAATAGTAAAACGGTTAACAAAAAGTGCGAAGTGGCGGCGATCGCAAAAAGCAACCGAGTTCCTTAGCAACAAGCGATCGAGCGGCGCTAGCAACAAGTTGCCTGTCCCCGCCTTCACACGCCAGCTACTAAGCCTTACGCCATCAATAAGCCTTTTATAATGTCTTTATTGTAGAAAATTTATCATTTAAATATCCTAAAATAGGTACTTTCATTCACAAAAACAAACTGGTGACTATATCTACCCTCACTGAATTTTTAAGTGTGAAATTTTCATTTTTAAAGTCACTAGCAGTCGCCCACTACTCCGTTCACGCGGAATTATAAAACATAATTAGCGTAGTAGAACCTATGTATTCTCTCAGATTACGTTCTATATCTATGGCAAATTTCATTGAGATCCGTTCTAGAGATACCTTCTAGCAATCCATCCATCTACACATTTATAATATTAGTAAGATTTAAATAAATGGATTACTTTGAATATTCCAAGCACATATGCTTGAATAAGTTTAACCAGCAAAGACTTAAATGTTAACAAGTAAGAGTCTAAGAGACAAAAATAGCACCATATAATTACAAATAAAAAAAACAAGTAATAAAAGCCTAGTTAGTGTAGAAGATTGAGCCGTGAAGTGGCGATGATACGTCAAGATAACCGCACCACTGCGAACATTTGTACGGGCTTTTGTAACCGCAAAAACTAACAATGATTCTCTCTTGTATAAAGTAGGACATTTTCTAATATGTACATTCAAGAACCAAAATTAGATGACCTATGATACTGTACTGATTTCCCAGTATGTTACTATCAAATGATGGGTTTACATTGTTTAAATCCTAAATCCAAATAGCCGATCTAATACTATTTCTTTCTGCACATGAAAAGACATATTTAAGTGCTATTTTTATTCATTGATACTGAATGAATTGAATTTAAAACATAGCCATTAAAAAACCATGGTCATTTAAAAAAAAAAATTTTTCAAAATTCGAATCAAGTTTTTACCGCCCTTTATCATTCTATCCCACTTTCTCGTAGGATAGAATGATAAAGGGGTCACCAAAATTTACATAAGCTAGAAATAACTTTTATGTTAATAAAATCACTATAACCGGTTATGTTAATATGGAAAACATATTTGGACAATATTAAATTTATTTGCATCTGTATTCGCTTACGATGCCACTGCAACATTAACTTCAAGTAATAAAAACAAAAATCGTTACTAAAATTTGACCACTCAGCTGATCGGGCACGCATTTTGCGTATAGGTCAAACAACTGTTATAACTGTATGCTAAACAGTTTTAGCAAACGACGAATTTTTAGTATAGTATACTTAAAATTTACCGTGACTTCCTGAAACCAAGAACAAGGATGACAATATGATTTATACAGAGATTTTGATCTCAAAAACCCAAGGTTGGTTATTTTTTATGAAAACTGTTAAATTATTTTTACTACAATTAAAATGATCCATAGTTAACACGTTCAATGCTAGCAAAAAAACTTGAAATTATTTGTTATACGAATTTTATTTTGCGTTTCATAAAATTAGGCATAAATATGTAATAGATTAACTATTATTCTACACAAAAAAATCTAATAATAATATGCACATAATCAATAAATGATATAACCTAAATAGACAGGAAGTTTTTGAAAAATCAACTGACGGCAAACATCAACTGGTCGTTCAACCTGAATGAATACATTTAGTTTTTTTTTTCGTGAACTAAAGACGACAAATTTCGATGCGATTTTCGGTAGAGGTCATCGATATGGTTCATTGAGCTATGACATTAAATTGTATGACATTTATAAACACAGATTAAAAATTGTTGATCTTATTTCACCAAAGTTTGATCTACTATTTTTCCCGCCATTTTCTTTAAACGTAAAGATGGCGGTGTAAGGGACGTGTGGGATATATCTTCATATGTACGTTCCTCTGTCCATTAAGGTAATGCAACTGCCACCTTAATATTATTGCTGTCTATGAACAGAAGTTACTTCGCTTTTAGTGAAATCAAGCGATCACAAGCTCGTTTTCCGGCTTCTACTATAAAAAAATCATGCTTCGTTAAAGGCCCATTAGGCTTTTCATGTTCGTTGATACAAAGACGAATTAAAAAGTTAACGTTATGTTAATCGCTAAATTTCCGCAATAATCAGAAGTTTATACTAGAAATAGCGCAAGGAGGAAGATTTATTGATGCCATTGTCTCCTGTTACAGTTATGAGCAAGTTGCCAATCCCAATCCGCTTATATTAGCACGTCCAATCGATTTTTACGTAATGTGAACTCGAAGTGGAAATCGGTGGCACTGAATGTGTTAACAAAATGAGATGCACTATGGGTGTCATTGTCTTTAAGAAAACAGGATGCTGAAACGAAGTAAAGTCCGGGACAATAGGTCATTGAACTTCCTGTTAAGATATTCCTGCGAAATACGAAGACGTTTTTGCAAATCAGTTTTTTCGGCGAGGTACAAAAGTGATGCATTAATTGATCAATTTAAATACCCTAAGTATTTGTTATCTTGTTTACAGTAAAGCTTTTTATATGTCATTTAATAAGCTACTAGCTGTCGCCCGCGACTCTGTCCGCGCGGTATTAAAATATAGATATATTAGCCGATTCTCAGACCTACTGATACGCATATAAAACTTCATAAAAATCAGTTAAGCCGTTTCGGAGTAGTATGGTAACTAACATTGTGACAGGAAAATTCATTTTGGATTGGAATCATTTGTATATAATTCACGGAAATAGTCATATGGCGATTACCGAACTCTATACCTCTAGGTTGATAGTCCGTATAACCATTTGGCTATTGGCTACTCTTCGATGACTACAGCTCGTTGAAACACGGTACTTGCAAAAAAATGAATTGACATACGTCAGCCATTGTAGTAGAACAATGAAGTTATATGACGGAGCACATAAATTGGGTCGCCAATATTCATAAACAGTGCTAAATTAGTTTCATAAATTGATATTTTATTATACGTAATAACACATCTTTAAGTGGGAAAACTAATGGCGCTTGTATGTTGTGTCAGAACAAAATTAACTTTGATAGTACTTTTCTATATTACTTTGTATAAGAAAGCATCTGAAAAATTGTACACAATAATTTTTAGTTTGCATTTTATGCCCGCAATGGGTCAGCGTTGTTGTCTATGGTCTCACCATCGCAACCTTGGGGTAGTCTTCGAACGCCTTGGTAGGAAACGTATAGTGAGCTGATGATGATGATGATGTCAATAAATTTTTATTAAAAAAGAAACGGCTTGAAGTTATGATTACCAATTACTGGTATGGATCTATTATAGTACTTTTCGTACTGAAACGTGGGTTATATTTATATTAATAATATTAGTGTCTGTATGTAACACAGAAAAAAAAAAAATTCGTATACGCAGGCTTGATGTATTATGCTTTGTCTTATTTAAAAAGTAAGATCTTTTAAACTAATTTCAGTCACTAATCGATCACAATTCATTTTGGCCTATATAATATATTTTTATTAATATTTTTATCCATACACTTCAAATTTAAGTACTAATAAGATCAAAATTTCATCACATACAAAGTAATTTAAGTAGAATTCAAATCAATCTTAAGGGTTGATTATTTATATCAGACATTAGACCCCTTTTCCACTCAGCAATTAGTCATACGACAAGAATGGAAGCTTCAGTTGAATATAAAATAAACTTTATACTCAACATACTTTACCAACATATAAATTTAGTATGTATGTAAATGAAATTAATAGTTAATTAGTTAACTGTAACAAAGTACTAATTAATACATGTCTTAAAACATTAAACTAATAATGATTTAATTTGTTATCTTATTAGTTTTAAAAAGATTAAAATTAGATGATAGTACTCTTGAAGGCAAAAACACCTTTTAGGTGTTCATTTAAGACTTATATTGAGGATTATTTCTAAGGGCATCCGAGGTCGATTTAAATGATAATTTAATATTATCTTTTATTTTAGTTGTTTATCAGTATTTGGATTGTGTAATATAATATGTTACAATTATTCTTTAAATTTTTAAGAAATTCTCCATTGCTTTTATTATTTGTCCCATTTAAAGTGAAAGATTAAAAGAAACATACATCATTCATCATCAGCTCATTATACATCCTCACAGAGGGGCTCTGAGCCTATTGTAAATTAGGGGTGATTAGACCATAGTCACCATGATGATGAAGTGCGAGTTGGTTAAATTCACATTTATCTTTGAAGTTCTCTGCAGATATGAGGAGGTTGCATCACAATGTTTTCCATCATCATAAGTAACAGTCATTTAATTAAAATAAAAATTATTAAAAAGTTCCAAATCATCTGTATGAAAATGTTTTTATTTTCTCACTCTCTTTAAGACTTTCAGACAAACTGATCATTTAGACAAGAAGTGAAAAGACCAATGAAAATGTATTCCTCTAAATAAAGCAGCTTGAATTATTAAATTTTCTGTCTTTCCTACATACTAGTGTTTATTTAGTTTCATTTTCTGTTTACAAGTTGTTTATAAAAATACCAAACCATATGTAAGCAAATATTTATAAAATAAAATTACATTAATTCTAATATAAAATCTTTTTTCTTATTGACATGTCATTACAAAAGTCCTTGACAATTATGGATTCTAATAATATCTGCAGCTCTGATACAAATGTTGACAGTGCTATGTAAGCGCAACAATCTTATGTACTTTATAAGTTATAATCAATTGATTAATTATTATATCCCACTCATGTTGTTGATGACAAATTAAACAACACTAAAATTATTGTAACATTATACATGAAGCAATAATTATGTTTTTTGTAGATGAGCAAAACTGAATACATCTAACATTTATTTCAATATGAATGTGTATGCTACAAAATGATTTACTTTGATAGACGGACGTATCTTTGCAACAAATTTGCAAAATAATTACGAAAATACTCAGACACCTAATTTGAAATGGGGCCAGTGCCACAATCAGACACAACCATCTGGCATTGGACTGTCTAATAAAGGACACATTACATATGCGTTGTGCCGCCAAAATGATTCAATTATACGCTTAAGGAGAAATGAAAGATATAATTACAGTACTATACTTATCTAAGTAAACACTGATAGTAATTGTTATTGTACCATTACTCCTACAAAGTTTTAACGATAAATTGTACCTTCGAAGCAACGAGAGAGGTCATGAGGGTTGCTAAAAAGACTTGGTTTGATAATGGACTATCTTCGGACGTGAAACACAGAGCCCAGGAGCATCCATAACCTCTGACGTTCAGGAGGCGAACCTAGAGTTTAGAGTCAATTAAAGGTCACAACAACCCTCTGATCACTATTTAAGATCTATTTTTGCATTAAAGAACGGTTTTAATTCATTATTTTGATGCTTATTCAGTAAATGCGTATGATCTTTGTATACAGCTGACATAAAGAGTAGGGTCGACGCAAAGACAACTTGGAGCGCCAAATCAATCCTAATATTCTACATAAATAGTGACATGAAAGACGATTACTATAAATTCTACATACCTTCATCTACTCCTTAAAAGCTTATACTTCAATTAGGACTATAGTAACGGGAAATAAATCACTGTAAACACACAATAGCACAATCTTGACAAACACCACATCAAACGTCCATTTACCGACTGCAGCGACAATCGGTCATAGCGGCTATTTCTAGAACTTTTGCTCTTTACCAAAAATACCATAGATAATAGCTACTTCTTGAAGATTAAATATTGTTTTAGATTTTGAACCCATTTTAACAGCTTTAAAGTTTTGAAAGTAATATTGAAAATTTAAAAATATTTGAATACAAATCGTTTTGCAAAATAAATTTTAAGCAAAATTGTCTTGTAAGTCTCCCTATGTATAGCATTGGTAGCAATTTGGATAAGCATAGGAAACAGAGAATCTGTATCATGGGCAAAGTTGCAAGTTGCAAGCATCAATCCGTACTTGATTCTAAATATCTGCCCTGTCTTATACAAATTTCACCGCTAGAAGAAAGTTTTTACCCAGGTCAGGTGTAGCGTAAATCCGAACATATAGTCCTAAGGTACCGGACCTTGCGGACAGTGCGCACAGTGCAACCGGCTTAACGAATCGTAGGTATAAGAAGGCTAAGGTTGAGATTTTCTAATTTAGCATTTTGCAACCAAGTGTTGTAGTCGTCAGATATAAAAAATTGTAACAGAGTTGCGTCAATTTCGGTCTTCTCTTCCAATAGCCATGTACCTCACGTGCAGTCAGAAAATAAGACATTACTCTGTTTAGACCATAAGAAGATATCATCGACTGCGTAATTTAAACATGTTTTTTTTCATATTAACATGGGAAATTGATTGAGGGGAAGTATCTACACTTATTTTCAAAAATATTGGATGTATTCTTCGGTCTCATCTTCTTGGTTTCGCTATAAAAAGAAACTTGTAAATAAAACTATACGCTGTTAAGGGTATGCAATAATTATTAAACTAATGCTATGTTAAAGAATCGAAACACTTTGTTTAAATTTGGACATTTTATTGCAACGGAATAGAGGAATAAAGTGCTCTATTTTACATTTTGTTTAAAAACGTGTTTAAAGTTCAAAAATGTTGTGATAATTATTTTTAGTTTATAAGTACTCGTTGCTGAAATTGAAGTACAAGTGTGCATTGAATTTAAATTTATGTTAAAACGTTTTACTACATGACCTCATGAACTTAGTTCATAAATTGAATAAGTTATATCCCCTATTCAGAGCATTCTGAGTATTTGGTTTTAAAAGTCGCTGATTAGGTTATTTTACCAGATTTATTATTTAGATAAAAATTTTAAAAATACGAAAATGGTTGAAGTTAGTAAGTTTATGGTGAAAAATTCGAACATTGGTGAAATAACATGTGCTAGTCTCCTTCATCCTTACACGGACAGCTGTTTGAGAGCATTTTATACAATGTTAAGATTGTGCTTGAAGGGATCATTTTTATTTTGGACACCGTTACATGTAATTAACATCGTAAGTAAATAATACATATACGTAGAACTAAAGAATGAGTTTATTGAGATATTGCTGTTAAATAACAATGAATGGAAATGTAGTTTTGTTTAACTTTACATATTCTACTTATTTTCAAATTTTTGTAAATTAAAATAGTGTGCATTGTAATAATTCCCACCAATTGCTATTTGTAGTGCTAAAATGGTGCAGAGTTGCAGATGCTATTATGTATCAAAAACCGTTAACCACTGCTGAAAAAAAATTGAAAACCAGTGTTATCTCTGTCTCTTTGTTTAAAAAAGACTGAGAGGGATGACAATTTGTAAATAGGTATAGGTGTTGTGGTTTAAGATCTTTATTTCTCAAAGAATTTACAAAATTCACTTACGAGAAACAATTTTACAAGAACATGAAAATTTTACCAGTAGTCAGACATTACATTTTACTAACAAATTCCTTTAATTTATTTTTAAATGATGACATGGTGTTTATATCACGGATGTTTTTAGGTAGATTATTATATAACTGCGCTCCCTCATAAGCTACACTTTTCTGACCAAAATTGGTTCTGGGTTTTGATAATTTTAATTTATCTTTGTTTCTTGTTAGATATCTATGAGTCCTCTTTTTAATCATTATTTGCGAGATTGTCTCATGTGTTAAAATTTTCCTTATGAATATGCATGTATTATATGTGTAAAGTTGTTTTAAATTAAATTTCTTAGTTTTTTTATAAATTTCTGCAGTCGGCGAAAGGTAATGGAAATTAAATAGAATTTTAATAAGTTTATTTTGTGTCCTTTGTAGCGCATCTAGGTTTGTTTTTGAAGCAGAACCCCATACCTCTATTAGATATTCTAGATGTGGTTTAACTAATGAGTTATATACAATATGTCGTATTTTTGCTGGAATACATTTTTTTACTCTTCGTAAGACCCCAATAAGGCTAATAATTTTTGTGCGTACATGGTTAATATGTGTTTTCCAAGT